>NW_028221404.1:436109-501452 GCF_014529385.1 Adiantum capillus-veneris | reverse complement strand
TTAGACTTACCCCAAATTCCATTGGAGTGTTCTTTGAGATCTTCATCATATACTCCAAGTCTTTGTTGGAGGAACATAAGGAAACATCTCCAAGTGATTTTTCAAGCATTGAGGGAGAACAAGCTTTTCTCAACCAAAAGAAAAGCCAATTCTTCTTCAGAGATTCAATACCTAGGTCATTTTATATCTCTAAAGATGGTATCCGAATGGATCCATCAAAGTTAGAGTTAATAAAAGTATGGCCTACCCAAGAAATCTACATGAGCTAAGAAGCTTTGTTGGTATGTGCGCAATCTATAGACGCTTCATAGTAAAATTCTCTCAAAGTAGCAGGACCACTACACGACTTAACTAAGAAGAACATTAAGTTTGTATGGACTGTTAAGGAGCAAAAATGCTTTTGAAAGCTCAAAGAGAAGCTTACTTCCCAACCAATCCTCGTGTGCTCCGGATCTCTCAAAGCCATTTGAGGTCCAATGTGATGCTTTGTGGTGATTGCCTTGGAGCAGTTTTGCTTTTCAGAAGGGCATGCCATAGCATATGAGAGCGAAGGCTCAATATTGATGAACGAGTCTTGGGCATTTATGAGAAAGAGATTTTAGCTGTTCTACATGCCCTAGACACATAGAAGCACTACCTAATGGGGACTCCATTTATCCTACGAACCGACCACCAAAAGTCTCAAGCATTTCATGACGCAAACCAAGCTTTCCGACAAACAATGAGGTGGGAAAATTTTCTTTGGCAATTTAATTTCCATATTGCTCACATAGCTGGTAAGCACAATCAAGTGGTCGATGCATTTTCACGATGACCCAAACTTAATGCGGTGTCTATAGCTGCTCACAATGCTCTATCCTCTTTGATAGATGAGTACGCTAGTGACCCTGACTTTAGAGACATAATGTCAGCCCTTGCTTTGGGGAAAAAAGAGGAACCATTCACCTTGCAGGATGGTTATCTTCTCCATGGCAATAGGCTATGTGTTACCCATTCCCTTCGTGTGAGAGAGTTATGTATGATTATGAATCCATGCTCCTCCATATGCGGGGGCATAGAGGTATTCAACCTACTCTTCGAGGAGTAGAGACGTACTTCTATTGGCCTACCATGAAAGTGGACATACAAGAGTATGTTTCAAAATGTGTAGTATGCCAAAAGACCAAGTATGATAGAGGGAAGCAACCTGGATTACTCCAGCCATTGCCTATCCCAAATTCACCATGGGAGAGTATATCCATGGATTTCATCTTCGGATTACCCAAGTCTATCCATGGGAATACAGGAATATGGACAATAGTTGACAGGTTTAGCAAGCAAGCACATTTTATTCCTGTCAAAAAGACTATTAAGGCACATCAAATAGCAACTCTCTTCATATCTCAGATTTTGAAGCACCATGGATTACCCACATCCATCGTGTCAGATAGAGATCCTAGAATGACGAGTAATTTTTAAAAAGTTCTCTTTGAAAATCTAGGAACAAGATTGAATTTCTCTTCGGCCTATCACCCACAAACGGATGGCCAAAGTGAGATAGCCAATCTTACGATACTCGATCTACTCAAGACTTATGTTACCGAAGTAGATCAATGCTCACAATGGGAAAAGTACGTACCTCTTGTAGAGTATGCCTACAATAATACTGTACATACTTCTATGGGAAAAGCACCTTTTGAGATCATTGAGGGGAAGACCTAAAAGTCCCTTGCTACTCAAAGTACATGGGAAGATCTTCGCCGGCCGATGCGTATAGCCGTGACCTACAAGAATCTTTTCAAAAGATTAAGGAGGCTATATCCATCTCTCAACAAAGGCAAAAAGCTGCTACTGATAAGCATAGAAGAGCCTTAATGTTCAAAGAAAATGATTGGGTCTTACTCAAGTTTCCTAAGGCTCGATTAAGGCAAACGATGGGCAAAAATCCTATGGGCCATCAAAAGAATTATGCTAAACTAGCAAAAAGATACTATGGTCCCTTCCAAATCTTGAAGCCCATCAATGAGACGGCTTATCAACTCAAGTTGCCAAACTATTGGCTCATACACAATGCCTTTCATGTAAGCCTACTTAAGCCCTACAAAGGAGAGCCACCAACTGAACCAATTATTGAAGACCCTCCCGAAGTTGAAGACCAAGAAGAGGTGCTACAACCCGAAGCTATCCTTCGGCATGAAGACAAGGTACTACGACATGGTAAGATTATCCGATGGTATCTTATTAAGTTTAAAAATTATCCTTTTGAAGATGCTAGATGGATGCAGGAATACAACTTAAGGATAATATGAACCTTGTCAATGCTTACAATGCCACATTAGAGTAAGCAAATGTACAAATTTCTTTGAAATGACTCATGTTTTTGTCTTATAAGACTAGTCCTATTTTTAATTGTGCACAAATTTAACTAGTATGCATGCATGCTTAGAATCATGTTTGTGATGACGACGTCTCTCAAACACCAGGTAGAATTTGTCACTCTACTTTGGGAGAAATGAAATGGACTGAAGAGCAGACATGCTTGCGGCAACTATGTCTCCCAAGCACCAAATGGATTAGTCATCCATCTTGGAAAGATGTCGTAGGGTAAAAAAGGGATCCTCTATCCGCTAAGTAAAATTGACTAATGACTAAGGCTTTATCTCTTCTACCTCATAGTCGAGGACGCTATGATTTCAAGAGAGAGGGTAATGTCATAAAATCTAATATCTAATATCTAACCAACCCAAATGATTTTCTCATATTAAATTGATCACTTAATATGGGAGAATAAATGGGAACAAGTGTTAAGATATAGACATGTGCTTATAGATCTATCTCAACACGGGGCCAATGCTAAAGGGGCCCAAATGAGAGATGGTCTATCAAAGAGCAAGGCTAAACAAATGGAGCATAAGACCTTAGGCACTACAACACTACATGGAGATATCGACGCGCGTATATTGACGAAATTAGCGGACGTCTCTATACGCGTCGATATACGCGTCGCAATGTGCGTCGATATACACGTGGAAAGGCTTTATTTCCCACGTGTATATATCGACGCATATAGCGACGCAAAAAAAAATTGGGGGAAAAAAAAAAGCGAAACCCGCGAGCAGAGGGGCCCATTTTCGCCTGCGCTCTGCTCAAATCTTGGCCTCCACCTGCGCGTGCGCAGGCTATTTATGCCCCCCCCCCCCCCCCCCCCCCCCCCCCCCCCCCCCCCCCCCCCCCCCCCCCCCCCCCCCCCCAACCCCTCTCTCTCTCTCTCTACATCGTGTGTGTGTGTGTGTGTAGGAGAGAGAGAGAGAGAGAGAGAGAGAGAGAGAGAGAGAGAGAGAGAGAGAGAGAGAGAGAGAGAGAGAGAGAGAGAGAGAGAGATTAATGTATGCTTAGGAAAATAAAATTAAAGAAAAATAATTAAAGAGAGAAATGAAATGAAATGTTATATTAACGTCTTCGAAAGGCCAAAGTGACCTATGAGACATGAGACAAGAAAGTTACAATGTGATGGATCTGATACAAAGTCAGAGTAAGAAGATGACAAAATAAAATATTATGGAATCCTAAACTGCTGTGTATGGACTAAATGGCTAAACCAGCTAGCTGGGATAGGTAGATCATAGGAGATCCAGCAGCTCTCACTGGCGGATCTCATCAATCTCCTCCATGGTCAGTAGTCTAACCGGGCGTTATGCATGTCGAGCTAGAGTGACCTAGCTAGATCCTCTGATGCAGCCTCTGTCGATGTTGTGTAGTCCTCCGTAGTCGTGGACGTCTAGATCTCCCTAGCTTAGTCGCTCCTTCGATCGGTAGAGAGATAGGGAAGTAGAGAGCGATAGCGAGAGAGAGAGAGAGGTAAGTAGAGAGAGAGAGAGAGAGAGAGAGAGAGAGAGAGAGAGAGAGAGAAGAGAGAGAGAGAGAGAGAGAGAGAGAGAGAGAGAGAGAGAGAGATAGGAAATAGAGAGATAGAGAAGAGAGTTATATATATATATATATATATATATATATATATATATATATATATATATATATATATATATAGAGAGAGAGAGAGGAGAGAGAGAGAGAGAGAGAGAGAGAGGTGGGGAAGTGAAGAGAGAGACAGAGAGAGAGATAGAAAAATAAGGAAATAGAGAGAGAAAGAGAGATAGCGAGAGCGAGATCGAGAGAGAGAGAGAAAGAGAGATAGGAGAGTGAGATCGAGATCTCTTTTTTGAGCAAGAACCATGCAAGGATTCTGAATCTTTCTCAAGTTGCTCATCCATCTCCACATTATCTTCTGGCTTGGACATGGAGGCCCAGTCCGGTTTACAATCAGGTAGAAAACTTTCATTGGGCTGAGAACTTCCATGGCTTGTGCATGTGGTGAAAAAAACACCAGGATGGGCATAATATCCTTGGAAAAACCTGTGCAAAAAATTGCAAACAGACGGAACATTACAAAAATGACAAAAATGGTCATGCTTTAATATATGATTCATCAAGTGCGGCATTGGAAAGCTTTCTCTGACAGGCTACCTCGGAATGGAGGCAGGTGGGTTCGTAGACAGAGAAGAAACTATGGAACTAAAAGAGGCAAAGGGGTTTTTCCTGCTACATGCATTGCCATGTACACCTGGGAGTGCACGTATGTGTCTACCCATATAGGATTTGACCAATAAAGACGAGATTTTGACCTGGTGGTCCTGATCTCCGTACACCTCTGGACCGAGGTGTACGGAGGTTGGGCAAGACTAGAGAATGCGAGGTAGTTTACATTGTGAGGAGTATATATATATATATATTAAAACAACATTCATAATCATTGTAGATGGAAACGTCATCAACTAACATGGAGGAAAAGATTGCATGCTCGTGCACGCTCTGCAAGTATCAAATCCTGCGCAAGCGTAGGATATGTAATGAGCATGTGCACAAGTATGGAGAGTTTGCTAGAGAAACGAATGAGAGCACTAGCAACCTGGATTACTGTGGTCTGGTGTCAGATATCCTGAAAGTAAGCTTCAGGCGGTTTGAGATGTTTTACTTGGATGTGAAGTGGTTCAAGGTGATTACTTCTGGTCGCAATGCAACGGTACGCAGAGATGGAAACAAACTTGTGCAAATAGATTCTACAAAGACTTGGACAGATGCGAGAGACACATTTGCTCTCCCCGAACATTGCGAGCAAGTGGTCTTTGTAACGGACCCTCGAGAGCGACAATGGTGGTTTGTGGTTCAGGTTGCTCCAAGAAATAAACAAGTATTTCAGGTTGCTCCAAGAAATAAACAAGTATTTGAAGGGCAAGATCTCCTGGAGGAAAGTCAGTCAGACGACGTCCATACTACTGTGACATTAGATGAGATGGATGAAGGTATGGTAGAGGAAGCTGACAGATATACAAGGGATGACGCAGAAGAGCCAGACTTGACACTTGTAGATGAAGATGCAATGGATGAAGACAATCTGCCAGAACGAGTTGGGGCAGAGTTATGTTTGCAATTAGAGATAGACGATGATACGGTGCAAGATCTTATCGATGATGCGTCACTCGTCGAGGCCTAGGCCTGCAAGTGTTTGTGTGAAGACTTTGATTTAAAATTAAGCTTAAAGTTAATTTAAACAACTGTGTTCAGACGCTTTATTTTACTTTCTTTGTGCAGGACTTTAGTATGGCAGACGAGATTCCAGATCCCGCTTCCATGAGTGCAGATGCATTCATGGGATTTGTTACATGGATGACGCCTGCTCAGATGGCAGAGGCTTCTCAGTACTGGGTAGCCAGAGGCACGGGTACTACGCCTCCGAGCTTCACACCCGAGGGACCGACGCCTAGGGAGGAGACGCCTACGGGGTTCAGGACGCCTATGGGTACGACGCCTTCTTCTCCCATCACGGCCGCTTCAACACGTAGGGGTGGGGCAGAGGCGGGTACGTCCTCATCTCCGCAGCACAGGCGCACTCGCCGATCTCAACGATCGTCAGGTGGAGGTGGTGGTTGTTGTGGAGGAGGGTCCACAGATGCTTCGACCCCTCCTCGCTCACGACCCCCGTCTTACCCAGGCACACCTCTCGACACACCTCTTGGCACACGTCGAACACCTTGGGGGGCACACGATCCTAGTGCCTCCAAGCTCTATACTATACGTGGAGATGGTTCTGTTGACATGGATAGAGTCGGGACTGGAGTTTTCGACCAGCATTCTGACGTCTTGGGATCAGCAAGAAAAGGAAAAAGTCACTTACATAGTGGAGACCAGCCTGAGAGAGTACCAGCCTGCTCCAGGTTCTTCCGTTGTTTCGGCACGGTGGATCAAGGGTGTTGCACTGTACACCATCAAACATCGATGAGATGCAGCTCGGAAGGCTTTCAAGACCGGCTCGCCGAAGCCTTCGGGCATCCCACACGAGACGTGGCTGCAGATAAGGGAGGATGAGCAGACAGAGGCCACGCGGTTTAGACAGCAGTGTGAGCCCGCGCAAGTACGACAGATGACTAGGGGGACATCTCATCTTGGCAGCGGAGGCTTCGACACCTTTCGCTATGAGTTTGTGAGTTTCTAATCCAATCTTAACTATGGCGTTTTTTAAAACGCGATGAATCATGTATTCTTATTACTTTGATTTTTGTATAAACGCAGAATCTTGCGATGCATCGAGCTCCATCACGCAAGAAGGAGTCAGATGGATATTGCAGAGGTATCTATGAAGTACTGAATGATCTTGAAGCTTCAGGAGAGCCTGTAGACTGGGAGGCCTTACAGTCTCTCTGATCGCTTGAGGTGAGACGTTAATATGTGTGAGTTGATTTAATTAAGTCAGTATATGTGAAGTAATATCAATACTAATTTTGTGAGTTGTCCTATGTGCAGGTTGCGACGCCTAGTCATTAGTGGACCAGATTTCATCTATATGCTTTGTGAGACACAAACACGCTTCTGTGTCTCTTTTTTGTACAAACAATTAGTGTTCAGACAGTTATTGTTTCCCTTATGGTTATGATTATTGTCATTAATTGTCATTGTATAGACAGTTATTGTTTCTCTTTCTGGTTATGCTTATGGTTATTGTTAATTTTGTTTATGGTTATGGTTATCTGCATTATGGTTTTGATCAAAGTGGTTATAGCCGGTTATGGTTTTAAGTTATGGTTATGCTTTTAAGTTATGGTTATGGTTCGTTATGGTTATGCTTTTAAGTTATGGCTATGCTTTTCAGTTGGTATGGTTGTCTTTCATTGGCCTTAAATCTCATGTGAGATCCTACATGGATAGCATGTAGGAGGCGTATACATGATATGGTTTTTTTTGACAAGTTTATGTAAAAACAAAGGGAACTCTGCCAAAAATCTGCGCGCGGGAGCATGGTTGATATTTTAGTGCTGCTCGCTTTCTTGGGTAGAGGACACGAAGTCTGGCTGTGGCTGTGTCCATCTTTTAACTGGGCACAGGCCAGGCTACCTGCCCTCTGCCCAAGAAAAACATTTCTGCTATGCGTCGCTATATGCGTCGCTAATAGCGACTGGTTTCACAGCGACGCGTATAGCAACGGGAAGCGTCGATATATGCATCGATAACACCTTTTTTTGTTGTAGTGAGGGTTAGCTTCATTGAAGACCTCCAATAATGTGTGTAAAAGTCCTTTGACCTTAGGTAAGCTAGGGCTGACCTTGAGGCGCGAGAACCCGACCCATCTCGAGGTGCTTGTCATGCTTGATGTCTAAGGTGCTTGAGGTGCTTGATGATTGAGGTGCTTGAGATGCTTGAGGTGCTTAATTATTGAGATGCTTGAGGTGCTTGATATGCTTGAGATGCTAGGGTTGCACTTAAGGTGAGAACCTAGCCCAAGCTTAAAGTGCTTAACGACCAAGCTTGTGGTGGGAACTGGGCCTATGTATGAGGGGCTTGAGGTGTCAAAAAGTCAAATATTCAATCCCTACAAGGAGGGGGCGAGCCCTACATGAGGGGGGATGAGAGAGAACACCCACACACTCACACAAGGCATGCATGGTACAAAGAAAGCAAAAGGGACACTTGTCAAGTTCCTCCTCATGTTGCCCTCATGGTGTGCCTGAAGCCTATTGGTTGGCCACCCAAGGGGTCCAATAATAATTTAGGAGATTTAATTAATTGATTTAGCATTTATCTAGCCCTTTCTCTCAAAGGGGAAAGGGGGACACTTGTCTCAAGGCTACCCTTGCTGCTTGTAATGCCTCCTGCTTGTGATTGGCTAGGCCTGGAGGGGTCCAATGAGCTTCAAGCATGAGCTACAAGGGGGGTCGACCCAAGCAAGCTAGGGGGTTGCTTAGGGGGTATACTCACCCACACACACTCACAAACACTCTCATTGTGTGCTATGCAAAGTGCAAGAGCTCCCTCTCCTTCTCCAAGCAAGTAGCTATAGAGGTAGAGAGCCTACACCAACACTCTTGCATATGGAGTGCAAATCCAACCAAGAGCCATGCTTCAATGCTTAATCTTGCCATATCCTTCTTCTTAATTACTATGCTATTATGTATGTTAGCAATAAGAGTTATGATAAGTGAGGAACTAATTCTTTCTCCTACGAAATGTTTCTTCTTCCTCTTCCCTACCCTCATTCCCTGCTAGCTCTCTCCACCTTCGAAGGTGTTTGAGGTCTTGGGACTAAGGCTTGGGATAGTTAAAGATTTCTTCAAGTTTATGTTATGTTTGTGATGCATGAAGCTTTCCATCTTCATTGCATCACCTAGGTCACAAGGAACACAAAGATTGTATTGTAACAAGTCTCTCTTAATGGGAGAAATCATAATATAAATGCCTATTGGAGGGGGGACCGGCTCCACATAAATCCGGTCCTCAACTGTTGTCATGTTCTCTAAATTCTCTCTCTTGCAAAAGTATTGTTCATGCCAAGTTAACTAATTGCTATGATTATGTTGCTATATTCAATTATGTTCACCCGCTATGCTCACAAAGTCATTTCTCAAAAGTACTCTCATTAATTTCCGCTACTCTCAAATTAAATAGGCCAATTTCATTACAACCACTTTCCTAGTTTGCCCACACTATAAGAGGAGTAGTCTATAACTGCTAGCATTGCCACGAAAAAACAAAGGAAAATGGAGAGAGAAAAAATTGCTCACACGGCAATAACCGCAGCTTTTAACGTGGTAGTGGTTTGGAAGCAATAATCGTGGTAATATTTGCGGTAATATATCTGCTACTATTACCCGTCTATTGCTACTAGTATTTCCGTGCTAATTACTGTTAAACGCCCATTCAAAAATAAGGGTGCTCATTTGGGCCACCCAAAATTGGGTGGCCCAAATGAGCACCTTTATTTTTGACCTGCATAAAATAATGAAACATCAATTGTTTTTTGAAAGAGTATACAAAAAAACCAAAGAATTGAAATTGAACTTACTTTACCTTGACAATGTAATGTGTAGAAGATCAACTATTTAAAAAAGTTACAAATAAAATGTAAATAGTTATATATATATTGTGCCACATTGGGACTTTATGAAAGTTTGGACAAATATTTTTCTATCAAATCCTCCTCGTTCTTGTTGTCATCCAGAGGCATGTATGTTTGATCACCTTGACTCTACATAAACCCAAACCAAATTAAACAATTATCAACAACTCAAAACTTATCGCTTGTAGTGATCCAATCGCTGCGTTGAATTGCTCACGAGAGATGTGGTTGTTCTTGAACAACCATCGCCAAGTATCAAATTTTGTATGTCGCTCCCAATACTTGATCATCTCTTTGGTTGGTCGAGTAAGAGTGATATTTTTCTAAGTTAGCAATAACAATAACAAATCATCAACTACAATATTTAAAATCACCAATTTAGGTTATAATTTAATCAATATTACATATTTTTCCTTCCAAGCTACCTTGCCTCCTGAGCCATAGTGCGTGGGAGTTTGTCTGGTGCGAGCTTTGCGTTGTTGTCTATAGGATGATCCCATTGTAACCAAATTTCTCTTTTCCTGCATTGCCCACTCCCTCTGTGTCTACCATGTTGCCATCATGATAGCTCATGTCTAGATCTCTAACTAAGTTGACTGCTGCGCGTCAAAAATGTTTTTATGTAGCCCTCCAACCATTGTTGTGAAAAGCATTGATCGAGGCATTTGGAAATCTAGCATGTAGCGTGTCCTTAATGTAGCATGCATGATTGGGTAGTTGATCTCTAAACTTTACGAAACAGTTCTTATATGTTGAATGTATAAGAATCTGAAGATGGCATCAAAATGCCTTACCCTGTGTTGTACCGAAGTCCACCTCCCCGCCATATTTTACCATGTAGTAGGGCCCATGCATGTTTGGCACGGGTGCATCAATATCCTTGTCCTATGCATCAGGGGCGGCACACTTTGAAATAGGGGACTTGGTTTCCCGTCCACTACCAAAACAAGCGAAGCCACAAGATCCACTACCGCTTCGTCTATCCCGACGCTCGCTGCCTTCAGACGTGTGTCGACGCACATTGCTAGAGGAAGTTTGTCGATGGTGTTCTATAAAGCAGGAGTGGAATGGAGTAGCATAGGACCATGTGATTCCATGGGAGTGGTACCTTGCAATGGAAGGGGAGTAGGACCCTGTGATGGAAGGGGAGTAGGACGATAAGAAGGGGTCGTAGAGTGAGGTGCCGTCGGTGCAAGGCTCTGGATATAAGGAGCCCCTCCCTGACTCCCCCATGGTGTGGACTGTGGAGAAAGATCGTAGGTCACAAGCTGTTGTGGAATGTAGCAACCAAATAATCCCACCGTCAAACGGAGGTACTGGTCTTGTAAAGAGAGAGCCCGCTATAGGTTTGGATCTATGATCGATGGAGGAACCTGAGTAGAGTCGATGTAGGATGGCCATGCCGACAAATAACAAAAATAAACCTATGACACTCATGGTTTAGGGTTCTAGCCAGAAACAATCTTTATTTCTTTGCTTGTTCTCACCGCCTCAAGAATTGAATCCACTGGAGGCGATGTCCACCCCATGTGGGAGCCCACCTGGATGTGAACCAACTAAAAGAAGAGTCAGATGGCTACTCCCCACCAGGTGGTCTCTTGTTTGACATTTACATTACAAAGAGAAATATGAGATTTAGCTTTCACCCCTACTCACTCATCTATAAATATGTACATAAGTATATTAGCACACAAGCACGTAGATACATATACATACTAGTAGACCTAAGTAGAGGCTAGCAGTGCCAAAGGTCAAGTGGAACCTCTTTAGATATCATCGCAGTCTCAACCGTGGTAAAACCAAAGGTATGTTGTGGTAATCCATGCATAAGTGGATCAATGACCACAATGCCACGACTTAAAAAGGAATATACCCAAGATGAAGTGTCTAACCTTCGGGAGCTATGCTCCCATACTTAGTGTCTACATACATGCATACACAAATATATATGTACACAACCATCATTTTGAGTATAGATAAATAGTTATGGTTGTAAATGTAGCCATGGTTTTCTGTTTTGCGCAGTGCGAGAGTGCTCTTGATTCTGTAGAGTGCTATGAAGAAGAGATTCTTTATTGTGCTTCCGCAACATCTTATCACAGCAGCTCCTTGTTCGAGGGATTACTTTGCACATTGCATGTCTGCCTCCATTCTGAGGTACGGTACCATTAAAAGCTATCCAACCTAATGCCTATTGGGTGGGAGGAAAGAGATAAGAAGAGAGAGAGAGAGAGAGAGAGAGAGAGAGAGAGAGAGAGAGAAGCTAAGGAGAAGAGAGTAGAAAGTAATTTTTGAGGGTCCATTGGCTTCACGTAAAGAAGGTCTTTTTCATAGCACTCTACAGAAGCAGAAGCATATCCGAATTGCGCACACCACAAAATGGTTGCTTCCCCTACAAACATTGCTCTTTATCTCCCTATTTCTTTATCTTCCTCTGTCTATCTATCTCTTTCTCCCGATGAATATATCTATTTCTCTCTCTCCCTCTTTCCCTTTTTCTCTCGATGGAAGTCTCTATTTCTCTCTACCTCTCTCTCTCTCTCTCTATTTCTCTCTCTCTTTCCCTCTCTCTCTCTCTCTCTCTCTCTCTTTCCCTCTCTCCCTCTCTCTCTCTCTCTCTCTCTCTCTCTCTCTCTCTCTCTCCTCTTTCTCTATTTCTCCCTCTCTTTCCCTCTCTCTCTCTCTCTCTCTCTCTCTCTCTCTCTCTCTCTCTCTCTCTCTCTCTCCCTCTTTCTCCTCTCTATCTCTATCTCTATCTATATCTCTCTCTCTCTATCTCTCTTTCCCTCTTCTCTCTCTCTCTCTCTCTCTCTCTCTCTCTCTCTCTCTCTCTCTCTCTCTCTCTCTCTCTCTTAATTCATTTCCTAACAAATCCATTTTGCACATTTATTTGCAAACAAATCTAACAAATCTACCACCCACAAAGAGATTTCATTTATGTCACAATGCAGCTTATCAAATGAAGGAGGTATGTCTCTCTATCTCTATCTTTCTCATTTTGTTTTTTAATTTATGCATGTGTGTGTGTGTGTGTGTGTGTTTCTAAGCGTATGTTTGTGGAGTAGAATACAAAAGGGAAAGGGGCGGGGGGGGGGGGGGGGGGGGGTTAGGTTGTAGCGCGGTTGCCCGTTAGGACGATCTTCCAAGGACGAGCGCGGTAAAATCCCTTTCATAAAGTCATCGAAAGGAAACTGAAGCTCCTCCTTGATCCGAACATGTCTCTGTGTGTGCACGCATGCGTCCATGCGTGTGTGTGTGTGTGTGTGTGTTTTTGTTGTTGTTGTGTTTGTGCGAGGGAGAAGGTGGAGAGAGATGGACTAGGGAGAGAGGGTGTGGAAGGTGGAGAGGGGGCGAAGGAGCTTGAAGATGTAGAGATGGCGGAGAGGAAGAAAGACAGGGTATGCCGCAAAAACGTGGTATACTCTACCCTTCCTCCTTTTTTAGGCGCCAGGTTTTACTGTGGATATTACTACGACCATTATCGCAGGTATTACTGTGCTTATTTTTGTGTAACGTCATTTCAAATAGATACAAGCGTATTTGAGGTTGTAGTGGAGGTGAGGGGATACAAACCACCCCCTCTACCCTTAGATATCAATTATTTCATTTCTTAACCTTTTGAGTTTTTTTAACGAAGATTTTTAAATTTTCTATGAGTACTTTTAGATGTTTTTAATTGCATTTTTTTAAGTCCACTTTTATTTAAAATTGATTATAGCACTCATTGCACTTTATTCTCTTTAAATTTAATGTCACTTCTTTTTTTATTGAAATTTAGAACTGGACCTAATTAATTATTTATTTTTTGGGAATTTATGACTAAATAAAAAATTCATGGCTTGTGCAGGACATCGACTGGGATAATCATGGATGCACTAGAGGCCCTGAGCGTGATTGGTGGCTCAAGGAAAAACTCCCTTGTCCTTGCACCAAGTGCAAAAGGGAAATCCCTTGCTTGAGGCGCATTGCATTGGAGCACGTGGAGAACAAAGGGCTTTGGCATCCTCTAAAAAGTGCTCGGAAAGATGAGAGCTCCACTCCCCCATCGCTTGAGGAGGTGCCCCATTGGTCTGTGTTCGGTGATGGTGCATCGGCACGCAAGGCCAAACGATAGAGGAAAGAGCTATTGGATGATTTGGGTGCTCTGCATGGTGATTCTCCAATTAGCTCTACTTCGACAGCTCCTGTGGCATCTCTGTCGCACTTTGAGACAGAGGATGAGCACATGTGTGATGAGTGGCTCATGAATGCGAGGTGTGCGAGGAGGATTGCTAGCCTTGCACTCAACGAGCATCGGAAACAAAGGATATATTAATGGCGAGTGCCCAAACACCTCTTTACGATGGTGCACAGTACTCGGTGCTCCGAGCATCGTTGGAATTCCTCAACTTGCAAGCAAAGTTCGTTTGGAGCAATGCAAGTGTCGATGCACTCCTTGGGTAAGTTTGAAATATGGATTTTTATATACCCTTCAATTGCTTTATGGTGCCGCCTCCTTGCAATTGTACTAATATGCTTGTTTGTTGTAGTTTGATGGGAAAAATGTTACCCATATATCACCACATGCCTCAAGATCATTCACGAGCTAGATTGTATGTCACTACGCTTGGAATGGAGTATGAGTGCATCCATGCGTGCGTCAATGATTTCATGCTATACTGCAATGAGCATACATATGCTACCTCATGTCCCGTGTGCGAGGAAGCATGATACAAGACCGGAGTGAGCGGGATGCACCTACCTCGCAAGGTATTGAGACATTTTCCATTAATTCCTCGCATTCAACAATTTTTTACAATCAAATCTATCTTGGAGCTTCTTGCGTGGCACGCCAACCGCCGCTCAGATGATGGAATTATGTGTGTCCCTACCGAATTACCTGCATGGAGGCACATCAAAACTCAATGGCCAAAGTTTGGGTTGGAGCCTCGATACTTTTTGCTTGGTTTAGCAAGTGATGGTGTCAACCCCTTCGGCACTCAGTCTACTTCATGAAGCACTTGTCTTGTGGTGATCGCAAACTACAATATTCCACCATGGGAGACAACCATATTTCTTTCCTTGCCTGTGCTAGGGAAATACAAAGTGTCAAATATTGATAGCTACCTCTAGCCCCTCATCAAGGAGTTAGAGGAGTTATGGAGAGGCATCCTGTTGTAGATGTCTCACTTGCAAAGGGGGGAGAGAAGCCATTGTGAGGGGAATCCTTATGTGGAATATGAACGACTATCCTGGGCTTGGAGAGGATTTTGGTATCTCCCTTTTCCTCTCTCTCTCTCTCTCTCTATCTATCTCTCTCTCCCTTTAGTTTTTGTCTCTCTCTAACGATATAATATGTATGCAATGTTGTCCACATCGGGTCACAATGCATGTCATACTTGCAGGCCATCATTGGTGACAGAGAGGCATGATGCCTTGCTCAAGGTAATCTATCCAAACAACCAATTTTTCTTACCCCAAGGGCATAGCAAGCACAAGGCTCCAACAAATGGGAAGACCCCTCTAAAGCTCACGATGGCAGATTGGGCAAGCATTTGGGAAGAGAACTACAACAAAAATCCATCTTATCAAAACCAAGATAGGTTTAAATAGATACAATCTATTTCAGACGGTACTTTCTCAAACAATCCATAAAAGTATCAAAATACGAAGTGATTAGAAAATTTATTTTGACTTTTGTTCGCACAATCCAACTTTGAGGACAAATTTCAAAAAAAAAAATCTAAAAGAAAATTTTAAAGTATCTAAATACAGAGTAATTAGAAAATTCATATGGGTTTTTGTTCGTACATCCAAACTTTGAGGATGACTAGCTTGCCCTACTATATCAAAGTGATCGTTCGATACCAAATATGTAGTGTCACATCATTCTTGAGAGCATCGCAATTGCCCACCTTCATGATGTGGAGATTCATTTTTCCTTAGTATCCCTGGATAGTCATTGGAAGAGCACCAATGAGCGGTACCACTGTCATAAAATCTAATATCTAATATCTAACCAACCCAAATGATTTTCTCATATTAAATTGATCACTTAATGTGGGAGAATAAACGGGAACAAGTGTTAAGATATAGACATGTGCTTATAGATCTATCTCAACACGGGGCCAATGCTAAAGGGGCCCAAATGCGAGATGGTCTATCATAGAGCAATGCTAACAAATGGAGCATAAGACCTTAGGTTAGCTTCATTGAAGACCTCCAATAATGTGTGTAAAAGTCCTTTGACCTTAGGTAAGCTAGGGCTGACCTTGAGGCGCGGGAACCCGACCCAGCTCGAGGTGCTTGTCCTGCTTGTCATGCTTGATGTCTAAGGTGCTTGAGGTGCTTGATGATTGAGGTGCTTGAGATGCTTGAGGTGCTTAATTATTGAGATGCTTGAGGTGCTTGACATGCTTGAGATGCTAGGGTTGCACTTAAGGTGAGAACCTAGCCCAAGCTTAAAGTGCTTAACGGCCAAGCTTGTGGTGGGAACTGGGCCTATGCATGAGGGGCTTGAGGTGTCAAAAAGTCAAATATTCAATCCCTACAAGGAGGGGGCGAGCCCTACATGAGGGGGGATGAGAGAGAACACCCACACACTCACACAAGGCATGCATGGTACAAAGAAAGCAAAAGGGACACTTGTCAAGTTCCTCCTCATGTTGCCCTCATGGTGTGCCTGAAGCCTATTGGTCGGCCACCCAAGGGGTCCAATAATAATTTAGGAGATTTAATTAATTGATTTAGCATTTATCTAGCCCTCTCTCTCAAAGGGGAAAGGGGGACACTTGTCTCAAGGCTACCCTTGCTGCTTGTAATGCCTCCTGCTTGTGATTGACTAGGTCTGGAGGGGTCCAATGAGCTTCAAGCATGAGCTACAAGGGGGGGTCGGCCCAAGCAAGCTAGGACAATGTGTACATACTACATGGATTTTCATTATCACCAGTATTAGTGTGTTTTTCTATAATAATGAGGAGTGGGTGGAGCGTAAAACTTCTCAAGGAAGCTATCAATGGGCCCACAAAATGAGGTAAGCAGGTACGTCAGATGGCATCCAGTGACGTCAGGAGATCGAACGGGAGACCGCGGTAAACGACTAGAGATTTTCATTCGATCTACGAGAAAACAACCTCGTTGTGTCCTGGCGTCAAGAGACCGCGGTAAACGACTAGAGATTTTCATTCGATCTATGAGAAAACAACCGCGTTGTGTTCTGGCGTCAGAAGACCGCGGTAAACGAATAGAGATTTTCATAGTGCCATGGTGACCTCAACTTCAATTTTAAAAATCCATCTCCTTAAAGAGTTTGGGATGGATGAAATTCTTGGTAGCTCATGGGTGAAAGCAGGTCAAGACTTTCAAGTCGTTAATTTTACCATAAGCTCTACACAATTCATTTATATTTTAACACATATTTAGGAATTTTGAGAATTCTTCAAATCCCATTTTGTTAAATGAGACTCAAAACTTAAGTATTTTTTGTTATGTTTGGCCTCATGGTTCTTTGTGGGGACCCTTTAATTATGCCATATTAAAATGAGGCACTAGCACATAAAACTGGGGCTCAAACTTAAGTTTAAGCCTCACTTGTTGCGGTTGTGTGGAATATAATTAAGAAGAGGATCAAGTTAAGTTCAAGACTCACATGCCTTGCCTAAACCAGCAAGTGGACATACTCAAACTTGATTCAAGGCACTAGCACAAGGATGTGAGGCTCAAACATAAAATCAAGCCTCGCTTGTTGTTGCTCTGTCAGTACTAAGACAAGGATTGAACCTAGGTTCAAGCTTCACATCCCTCACTAAACTAGCATGCGGGCATGAGGCTCAAACATAGTTCAAGGCCATTCTATTTTGACTAGAGGTTGGTATCATAAACTTAGCCTTAACAAATTCTATTGTGACTAGAGGTTGATATCATAAATTCATCCTTAACAAATTTCCATAGCCTTAACAAATAGCTATATTTCTTTGTGCATATAGTGATCAAATTGGAAGATGACTTTAACATTGTTGATATGTATGAACATTGCTTTAATGAATAGCACTTCCATCAAATATTGCACCACTCAAAGCAATATATCGTCTACAAATTCAAGATATTTTAAAGAGAGAGAGAGACAAATGGATTCAAAAGCATCATTAGAGAGTACAGTATTAAGAAAATGGGATTACAAATGAGAAACAAAAATGGACTTGTTTACAAGACCTGCTAAAGCAATTTTTGTATTGAGGGGATCTCAAATGAGGATGGTATTTAGAAACACCAAGATAACAAATGAAGAAAAAAGGGATATCAACAAGTACCCTTAGTTATGTATGCAATTTATAATCAAGTGGCTAACCCAATACATATGTAGCCCTAGATAACCTATTTATATTTTTTGGCTTTCTTGAATTGGTAATTTCAAATAATACGTCTTGTATTCTAGCAACACCTTTCATTCCTAGACAAAACACTGATTTTGGCATGTTTCACATATTGTGATTCCAAAAAGTCTCCATCCAAGTGATAGTGTTTAATGCTCAGGGGGGTCACTATGTATACTTGGCGTATATCGTGTGCGTTCAAGGACCTTATTTGTGAATTTTTTTCAAATAAAATTTACCCTTTTCTTATTCAATCTGTAAAATTTTTCCCAGTTCCATTTTATGGTATTCTTCTATATGTGAAAATGTGAGAAAATATAAAATTCAATAACCCCTTATGTTGCATTCACGTGATATTCACGTAAATATTAAGTGACCCCCTCGAGGTTTAGTGCTCCTTAAAAATAAATTGAGTCCATTCAAAGAGAGTTATCAAAAATTTGGAAGAGACACGAAAAGTTTATCTTCAAATAGCATCAAATATCAAACTTGTCTACACATAGAAAGAATTTCTTAACTTCACCATACCGTCATATACCAAACTTGACAACGCATAGACCAAAATGACACAAAAATTACCAATCTTGGAGCTAGGCTAATGAATCTATAGGTGAGGAGGATCACATAATCATGAGCTAAAGACTCAGATAGGCTTGTAGATGGGTTCCATCTTGGAACAGTCACACTAGAGTTTTCATGATGCTTAGAAATAGAGTCTTTAGGCAATGAGACTCAAACATAACTTTGGGTCACATGAGGTAAAGACTTAATTCAAGCCTTGTGAAATACAAACTCTTCCAGATGGTGTCTAGGTAGGAAGAGCTCTACTAGAGTTCTCATGAGGATTGACAATTGAGTGTTTAATGTGGGAATAATAATCTACATCATCACCTAATTAGAATCCTAGTGGCACAACAGACTGCATTCCAATGAATATCGGCCTTGTAGTTGCCCAATATTCATGTATATAATTGCACCCCTTGTACTCAATTACCAATGGCTTATTTCTTACCTCTCGTTTCTTGCCATGTCTCCTATGTACCTTTGTTTGTGGCTTAACACCCTCTCTCGTTTCTCTCTCCCTCTCTTCGGTTCCTTCTCTCTATGAGGCTCCTTCCTCCTCTACATTGTATCATGGTAGCAATCCTAGCTCCACTCTTAGAAGCTCCACCGTGAAGCCCCTTCTCATACCCTAGGTAGCAGCTACCCCATGTGAAGAGCCCCATCATGGAACCTCCTAAGCTTCTCCTACTTTGGGTAGCAAATATTGTCACGGCCCTTTCGGATGCCTTGCAATGAGCCTGCCATAGCTATTGTGGAGCATCACCTTGCACTTTCAAGCCCCAACATTCCTCATCTGTTCCAGCTCTACCTCAATTTACCCACAAGGTGCAACCCCTTCTTTGCAGCCTCATCATGTGACCTAAAGCATGGTTCATAGGCTTTGGCTGGGTTCCTACTTGTAGGCACCAGAGAACACCCTCTTGGTGTCTGCCTCCTTCCTATATGCCATGATGAAAGGGATCTCCTCAAGCCTGCCCAATCCCTTGCCGCTAATTTTTTTGGTATCGCTACTACCATCATCGAGGCCCTTCTTGCGAACCACGCTACTCATGCGGTTCAGTGTGCCCAAGCATGGTCTATTGCCAGCATTATCCATGCTGCCTTTGAAATTACCACTTTGGCTGAATCCACACAAAAACGGCATCTCACAGGCATTGCCAACTGAGCAATATACAACCTGATTTTTTCACCATATTCAAGGCCATCGTGAAGGATTTATCTCTTATAACACATTACAATGAGCAATATCAAATTATTTTTTACAAACGTGATGCCTAGAGTGAGAGTATGTATATATGAGTGTATGAAATAATTTTGGCCTATTTTTTGCCAAATAATAACAAATTCCAGTAGTTTTCTTTAACTTTTAAGCTAATAAGGATAAAAAATTCATAAGTTGATCTAGGAAAGTCAAAATCATGTTCTAAAATCAAACACTAGATCAACAAAGCAAGAGATTCAAGCATTTTAAGTTTGGAAGAATCTGGCACAATTCAAATTTTGGGCCAAGTTAGGACATATCAAAATTGTAAAATCAAGGGCAGTTAGTCATCGAGTATCCAAATGATGGACCATCTGAGATGTAGATGGTATACTATGAGAAATCAAGGAAAGAAACATAAGTATACACTTACCATTCCGGATAGGTCCAGCACATATACAGAAAATGGGGGCAAAATAGGGCTCCTTTTCAATTGCCACATAGAAAGAGAGAGAGAGAGAGAGAGAGAGAGAGAGAGAGAGAGAGAGAGAGAGAGAGAGAGAGAGAGAGAGAGAGAGAGAGAGAGAGAGAGAGAGAGAGAGAGAGAGAGAGAGAGAGAGAGAGAGAGAGAGAGAGAGACTTTTTGACCTAGAGTCACACTGCCGCTTTTCTACCTATTGAAGACACTCAGAGACACGACATCCCACCAAATTTGTCAAGTATGCTCCTCTAATGTCTACAAACAAATGTATATATTCCACATCGCACAAAAGACACCGAGTTAGCTGCATGGATAAAAACCAGAACAGATTGTTTCAAAAAAAAATTCATGGGATTGTAGGAGCATAAAATCTTATCCAAACTCAAAAAGAATTCACCAAGAAGCTCATCAATCTAGGCAAAATCCAATCATGCCAACACAGTGCAATTTGGGGTGGAACAGGGATCACGATCCATTGCTGCTTGATGAAAGCCTTGTTGTTATCTATTGAGTTTCTCTTTAGCAGCACGTTGTGGTTTCTCAATGGTAGGTGGAGGGCTTGGTTTATGAGCTCATGGGTGATTTGGACTTTCATTGTCTCTCCATCTTTATCTGTCAATGTGGCCTCTCCATTGTACTATATGAAACTCATCAGCTTGTGAGCTCCTTGAAAATCCATCCCCCATGGAGGTAGCCTAAAGATTGTGTCCATTTGTAGGCACCTTGATCCATCAATGACCTCGCTTTTCTGGCGTAATGTCCACAATTCTTTTGAAAAGATAGTGGTCTTGACTTCAATGCCATTGTCCGCTTGGAATTTTCAAATGCCAATATTTTGGCGAGCTCTTCTTCTGAGATGTAATCCTTTTCATTCGAGGAGATGTCGACCAATTGATAGGGGTAACTTCTAACTGTTTCTATGGTCTTCTATGACGCATTAAGGCATGAAAAATTAGCTGATTAGATTTTGAATTTGATCCAAATTTTGTCAAAAAAGTCGAGAAAAATACAAACTTGACCATAAACTAAAAAATGTACATAACTTGATCAAAACAAGTCCAAACTTCATGAAACTTCATGAATGCATATAGGACAACTACATGCACTAGATCATGTGCATGGTTACAAGTGAGATTTGGCTCTAAGGTACATGGATTTCCATGCATGTTGGAAATTCTTTCGGAGATTTATTGATACCATATGATTTAACATGTTATGGGATGCTATGGTTCAAATCTTTTTGAAATTGGATCACTAGTTGGAGATTGATGCCACTTCTTGAAAATTTTCCACTAATTGAGAGAAAATTGGCATTTTGTCTAGTGTTTTGAATTCAAAATGGCTTGAAACTTTAGGGTTAGGGTTCTCTTGACATTTGGCACCTGATGGAATGACTTTTGTTGGGAAAGCTCAAAATGGTATATGGATCGCCATCCATGTTTGGCATCATTTTTGGGTGAAACTTAGGGTACCTATTTCTATAGCCTATCCTAACACGTTGGTGAATTTAGATTCGGACAAGGTTTCCTCAAATTTTTCCAATTTTCCAGTTTATGACCCAATTTGGTCCGACTTTGCCATATTTGATTTCGGTTGGCACCTTTGATATACTATTGTGATCATATGTTCCTCTTTTTTTTGTTGTCCCTTCCTCTTTTGGGTCAGAAGGCCGCGGTAAACGACTAGAGATTTTCATAGTGCCATGGTGACCTCAACTTCAATTTTAAAAATCCATCTCCTTAAAGAGTTTGGGATAGATGAAATTCTTGGTAGCTCATGGGTGAAAGCAGGTCAAGACTTTCAAGTCGTTAATTTTACCATAAGCTCTACACAATTCATTTATATTTTAACACATATTTAGGAATTTTGAGAATTCTTCAAATCCCATTTTGTTAAATGAGACTCAAAACTTAAGTATTTTTTGTTATGTTTGGCCTCATGGTTCTTTGTGGGGACCCTTTAATTATGCCATATAAAAATGAGGCACTAGCACATAAAACTGGGGCTCAAACTTAAGTTTAAGCCTCACTTGTTGCGGTTGTGTGGAATATAATTAAGAAGAGGATCAAGTTAAGTTCAAGACTCACATGCCTTGCCTAAACCAGCAAGTGGACATACTCAAACTTGATTCAAGGCACTAGCACAAGGATGTGAGGCTCAAACATAAAATCAAGCCTCGCTTGTTGTTGCTCTGTCAGTACTAAGACAAGGATTGAACCTAGGTTCAAGCTTCACATCCCTCACTAAACTAGCATGCGGGCATGAGGCTCAAACATAGTTCAAGGCCATTCTATTTTGACTAGAGGTTGGTATCATAAACTTAGCCTTAACAAATTCTATTGTGACTAGAGGTTGATATCATAAATTCATCCTTAACAAATTTCCATAGCCTTAACAAATAGCTATATTTCTTTGTGTATATAGTGATCAAATTGGAAGATGACTTTAACATTGTTGATATGTATGAACATTGCTTTAATGAATAGCACTTCCATCAAATATTGCACCACTCAAAGCAATATATCGTCTACAAATTCAAGATATTTTAAAGAGAGAGAGAGACAAATGGATTCAAAAGCATCATTAGAGAGTACAGTATTAAGAAAATGGGATTACAAATGAGAAACAAAAATGGACTTGTTTACAAGACCTGCTAAAGCAATTTTTGTATTGAGGGGATCTCAAATGAGGATGGTATTTAGAAACACCAAGATAACAAATGAAGAAAAAAGGGATATCAACAAGTACCCTTAGTTATGTATGCAATTTATAATCAAGTGGCTAACCCAATACATATGTAGCCCTAGATAACCTATTTATATTTTTTGGCTTTCTTGAATTGTTAATTTCAAATAATACGTCTTGTATTCTAGCAACACCTTTCATTCCTAGACAAAACACTGATTTTGGCATGTTTCACATATTGTGATTCCAAAAAGTCTCCATCCAAGTGATAGTGTTTAATGCTCAGGGGGGTCACTATGTATACTTGGCGTATATCGTGTGCGTTCAAGGACCTTATTTGTGAATTTTTTTCAAATAAAATTTACCCTTTTCTTATTCAATCTGTAAAATTTTTCCCAGTTCCATTTTATGGTATTCTTCTATATGTGAAAATGTGAGAAAATATAAAATTCAATAACCCCTTATGTTGCACTCACGTGATATTCATGTAAATATTAAGTGACCCCCTCGAGGTTTAGTGCTCCTCAAAAATAAATTGAGTCCATTCAAAGAGAGTTATCAAAAATTTGGAAGAGACACGAAAAGTTTATCTTCAAATAGCATCAAATATCAAACTTGTCTACACATAGAAAGAATTTCTTAACTTCACCATACCGTCATATACCAAACTTGACAACGCATAGACCAAAATGACACAAAAATTACCAATCTTGGAGCTAGGCTAATGAATCTATAGGTGAGGAGGATCACATAATCATGAGCTAGAGACTCAGATAGGCTAGTAGATGGGTTCCATCTTGGAACAGTCACACTAGAGTTTTCATGATGCTTAGAAATAGAGTCTTTAGGCAATGAGACTCAAACATAACTTTGGGTCACATGAGGTAAAGACTTAATTCAAGCCTTGTGAAATACAAACTCTTCCAGATGGTGTCTAGGTAGGAAGAGCTCTACTAGAGTTCTCATGAGGATTGACAATTGAGTGTTTAATGTGGGAATAATAATCTACATCATCACCTAATTAGAATCCTAGTGGCACAACAGACTGCATTCCAATGAATATCGGCCTTGTAGTTGCCCAATATTCATGTATATAATTGCACCCCTTGTACTCAATTACCAATGGCTTATTTCTTACCTCTCGTTTCTTGCCATGTCTCCTATGTACCTTTGTTTGTGGCTTAACACCCTCTCTCGTTTCTCTCTCCCTCTCTTCGGTTCCTTCTCTCTATGAGGCTCCTTCCTCCTCTACATTGTATCATGGTAGCAATCCTAGCTCCACTCTTAGAAGCTCCACCGTGAAGCCCCTTCTCATACCCTAGGTAGCAGCTACCCCATGTGAAGAGCCCCATCATGGAACCTCCTAAGCTTCTCCTACTTTGGGTAGCAAATATTGTCACGGCCCTTTCGGATGCCTTGCAATGAGCCTGCCATAGCTATTGTGGAGCATCACCTTGCGCTTTCAAGCCCCAACATTCCTCATCTGTTCCAGCTCTACTTCATGCACTAATAATCTATTGAAATATGTAACACACTCTCTGTATAAACCAATGCATGAACTAATGCAAATAAATCTTCAATATAATCACTCGATTGAGGACTACTTGTACCTAGTGAAGGATTATGGTTCGGGGACCTCCATTATAAGAAATTTTCACCCCATTTTTAGCTCATTCTCACTATTGACTTTGTGGAGAGAGCTTCTGCCACCTAGAGCGGATCGACCTTCCAGCAGCTTCTACGACGCGCATGTCTACCCGACCAACTTCAGACATGAGAGGATCTATGGTAGCCTCGAAGTCACCGGCAAAGAAGAAAAGAATGACAATCAAAGACTATCTGGACGAGGTGGAACCTTTTTTCATTCTAGAGGGAACACTAAAGCCCACCAGCACCTGGATATAGGAAGATCTGTTAGAGTCAAACAACCTAAAGATCTACCAAGGAGTGTTCAAAGACAATGAAGGAAATGTAATAGAGCTTCCAATTCTACCAAGAGAGCTCAATGAATTTGTCCGAAGCAAGATGGTTGGCTACTTGGAGAAAATTGACCTCCATAACTATTTCGAAGCAATACCAGCAGGGGTGGACGTCAAAAGAGTATGGGAGTTTGTAACAAGCATTAAAGAGGATGGAGTGGCCAAGGTGACAGATTTGCAAGGCAGACCCGATACAGAGATGATAATCACGGAGCGGGTTGTAGCCCATGCACTAGATCTCTCCAATCAGGGAGGCAGTGTGACAAAAAGAAGGGATGAAGTCAAGGTGTACAAAGAGAAAAAGGTAAATTACACCTATGAAGACATTGCCAACCCAAAGGTGGCAATCATGAGCCAATTGTACAACCAGTACTTCCACATGTGCACGAAGAGGCCACAGAAGTACAGGATGCCTCCAGGTGCAATTGCCACAACGTTTACTTGGGCAATGACAAAAGGCACCCCAAATATAATCAACTATGCGGCATACATACATGACAGCTTGGTAAAAATGGGCAACAAAAGGCCAACCTACATAGTACCAGGAGAAATGATAACCAAGGTGGTTTATGCAGCACTACACGCTAAAGGAAGGTGGTCTGATCCCCCATCTCAGAATGATTGGCTAAGAGTAAAAGAAGACAAAGAAGACGAGCCAAAATGAGCACCAAGGGTGGCTACGAGGTTGAAGAGACGGCTAGAGCCAATTCCAGAGGAGCAACCTAAGCAAAAGAAAGGAAACTTCTCAAGTGCCGGCCAAAGAGACAAGATCACAAAAAGCGGCAAGACTCGAGAGGCTGCTGGAGAGTTTTCGAGCAGAAAGAGCCCTCAAGGGTGATTTAAACGAACTATGGAAGCCATCTCTAGAGTCTATGTCCGGATCATCCAGAACGGTGCAGAGGGACCGCTTTGAAGATTATATCAAGAATTTCGAGATTCTTGATGCTGCAGCGAAAAACATTCCCCATGTCCCTTTCACCGAGGAAGAAGTGGAGCATATAAGGCAAACATTGCTAGATGAACAAGAAAGCCAAGAAAGGGAAAGAAAAACGAAAGCAGACAATGACTTAAAGGGAAAACCTGCAGCTTTATCGGATAGCCCTAAACCCAGCCCGCAACCATCACCACTCCCATCACCACCGCCTAGTAGCCCCCCACCAGAAGATAAGGAGGCTGAGGACAAACAAGAAGAAGACCAAGCTGAGGGCAAGAGCAAAGGCAAGAACCTGAGCCAAAGAAAGAGGCCAAGCCTGAGTCTGAGCAAAAAGGATTAGAGGAGGCATATTATGCATTTTTGGACCTGCTAGCTGCAGGCTATACAAGGGAAGAAGCCGCCACAGTCGCATTCGACTTGGCGAGAACAGGGCATAAAGAACAGATGCCAGGAATTCGGCTAGTGGAGTTAAAGGAAATTGCCACCGACAAGGTAGACCTGCACCCGCCCTCTAATGATTGGGACGTGGTGATGACAATGCTAGCTGGAATACGAGCACAATCTATGGCATCAGACGAAGAAATGATAACTCTAAAGGCCACTAAAGAAAATACCAAGATGGAAAGGGATTATCTGCAAACACAAAGCCAAGGGCTAAAAGAGAGATAAGCTGACCTCCAGGCCAGCTTGGCAACGGCTCTACAAAATTGCCAAGCAAAGGAAGAAGCAAATGAGGCAGCAGCAAAAAGAATACAAGCAGCTGAAGAAGAGTGTCTGCAGCTCAGCAAGTTATTGCGAGATGCTGAAAGAGAACGGGATAATCTGACACTACAGCTGGCAGAAGAAACAAAAGAAGTAGAGGCCATGAGTAATGCCAAGGAAAAGGCAGAGATAGAACAAGAAGCAAGCCTGGATGAAGTCCTTGAGCTCAAGGACCAATTAAAAGTCAAAGATCAAACCATCCAGAGGTTGCGAGCATCACCTGCTAGAGTTAGAGCTACGAGCTCGACTCAAATCATTTTTGAGAGTCAAATATATGAAGAGCAGATGCAAGAACTCCAGAAGGAGCTGACTCTCGAGAAGAAGCAGAGATTAATGATGGCTAAAGGTTCTATCGCAATGCAAACAAGAATGGAGGACAGCCAAAAATCCCTACAAGAAGAATTGGAGAGCATAAAGATAAATCTCGAGGAGGCGGAAAGAATAAACGTTGAACTTAATGACCTCCTCGTGACTATGGGCGGAGAAGCCGAAGCGGAAAAGCAGACACTCGTCAAGAAAATTGAGGAGTTGAAAGGCCGGCAACAAGCAGAAGCAAAAAGCTCAGCGCCAGTTGCCAATGAGGGCATCGACATCGACAATGTGGCAAATCCTGTGGACACACCCATGCTAGAGGAAAGCATAGTAGGATCCTCTCAAGAGCCACGGGATCTAACACAAGAAGAGGAGGAAAAATTGCGTAAGGCAATAGAGGCAGAGCTCATAGAAAGCACAAAGGAAGCCTTGGAATGGGAGCAGAGGGTCTTCAAATCTATGGCCATCCAGAAGATCGACGCCAGCAATCTCAGGCGTGAGTGACTTCAGCCCTCTCTCCCGTATCCATTGCTGAAATACGAGGCGGCAACAATAAACAAGCGAATAAGAGAAGAGCCAATGGAACCTCTCTACAATGCAGACACCTCGAGGCCAGAAGGAGTAAATCTCATAGTGGATTATTAGCCAAAGTGGAGGAAGGCTTGGCTTACCAAGTACCCACAATACCTAATCCACTTGGTAGAGGCACCTAAACACATCAGGGACAACCTCAACTTCTGTCCTCTACCAAGGGTTAGGACGTGGAAGGCACAAGAAATCTTGCAAAGAAGCCAACCTACTTGGCTGAACTACCCAAAGCTGTCGGGCGTGAAGACAGGCGAGAGAATAAGTGTACAATACATGGTGAAAACCCTAACGAGCGCCATAAAGTTGTTCACTGTCTCACTTGACCTTACATGCATTATGATGAGAAATATCTGCATAACCATCCTAGCAGTGTTCGAGACCTTCAAGCTAGGCCAGGTGATTGACAGCATATTCTTCTTCCAGGATACATACAGATGTGCTTATGATCTGTCAGGTCAGCCTTCCAAGGAGGTGATACATGCGTTGTATCAAAGAATTATGTTTCTACCATCCTATCACCTCCAGGCTTTTGAAGAAGCATTCTACACGGGGTTCTTCACCATGCATACAGATATCTTTGTCCCAACAATGTTGAATCTACATGCAAGGTACGAATCACTGCTAAAGATGTGGGAGACAATAAGATGAAGCATCGGATCAAGGCCATGTCAGGGACGACATGAACGAGGAGAGGGGGGATGTTAGAAGCTGGACACACCCCACGGCATTTAACTACTCGACAGACTATTATTTTTGTAATTATTCATTCATTGAGGAAAACCCGATTTTTCACCTTGTAAATATTGGGACTTACAGAAGTTTCCAGATTGTATCCCAGTTTTGATAGTTAGATTGAGTAGATGGTTGATTTTGGAACTTTAGGGTTTGAGAAGTTGTAAAGTATATATACCACTTTTTGACCTTAATGAAAAACCTTTTGTCATTTTAAAAACAAGTTTGAAGTCTGTGAGTGAGCGTACTGTGTACGAGAGAGAGAGTGAGAGCTTCGCCTTGATGCTACGTGTGCTACGATGGTCGGAATCGAGTGCGGAGAAGTGCAGCGTGTTGCCCCTAACTAGAGCTACGCACCGATACCAACATTGCGCGTGTACGGTCCGGCTTTGGAAGCTCCTTCTACGAGCTTCATCGGTTGTTTGGGTGAGCATACGTTATCCGATTTCACATTGCAGCATATCCACGCGTTCACATTGAGTAGAACTACACATTAGGCACTTCAGATTTCCGAAACAAAGACCTGCAGATTTTGGCCAGACATCCTATGTGTTTCTGCACCGGGTGTTTTGGGTCGTGATTTTGGTTCATAGAACTTAGGGAGAGCGGCCTATAGGTATTAGTAGGGGGTATCCTTCAAGTTCTATGGTGTTTCGAAAGTGTTTGATGCGTGTTCGGCTCTAGCAAGCGTTGTAGGAAGTTTCCTCTTTTGTACTCTTGAAGGCTCTTGAAGGCTGTGAATTAGTTAGGAGTCGGTCGAGTGTAGGTTAACACCTTATGCTTGCTTCCACGCGCCTGTGGGTCGAGCTTCGTCCTTAGCTGATATTACTTGTTAGGTGAGTTCTCGCTGTGCTGACGTCCGTCGCGGCATATCCGTCCAACAATATGACACTCATCAATAGATGACTTGGTGTTGTCTTGGATGTAAATATGTATGATGTTTGCCCACAATCTGAGATTCTTAAACTCTCCATTGATGTTTGTGTTGTGCATTCCACACACTTCATCAGGGACTAGATTGATTAAATTATCAATCAACATTACAACAACGTCTAGGACTTGTGTTAAGTGTACCTCACACAAGCTGGGTTGTTCACATTCACGCTCCAATCATTTACGTGTATTATGTAACACACATAACAGGGTCCAGTTTGTGGTGAGCGTCCCTCACACTCCTGGCCTATTCACCTCTCTCCATCTCTCTTGTTGTGTGTTTCCTCTGTACAATGTATAGATTGCAATAATACTATATCGTTGTTTGCTATGAATTATGTCAATTGTACATGGATTAGGATCATGACACGATTTTGATAGTTTCCCCTCTCCTCTAACAATGTTTATGTTTTAAAATTATATCTTGTAGATATGGCGGATACTAAGCTGGTGAAACATCAATAAAAATTTTCCTTCGAAGTGGAGCTTGACATTCTTGTTGCCTAAACCCCTCTGCTCTGGAACATCATTACCAGTTCATAGAGGCCTTAGCGAAGTCTATATTTGAGCAGCTTCAACATGCATTTACACCCGCTGCTTTTGATATATCTCTAATGACATCAGGCTCATTATTGAACATGGTCAAGCAATCTATTGGATAGATTGCAAAGATTTCAGGATCTAAAACATCATGAAATCATTACTTTGCCAGGCATAGCTACTCGCATACAGCTTTTGCAATAGTTGTATACTGAGTTCAAGAGCAAGGGAAAGCTAGAAAGAGCAGCAAAGCACGAGGGTGGAAGTCAGCTCTTCCAATGCTATTGAAGAGCTAGAAACTACCGTTAGAACAGAGTCTACTACTAGTGCCACTCTCACTCTTGATCAGTCTCAGCTCCCCCCTGTATTACATCTTTTGTCAAAAACTGTAGTCTTCAACATACAGGCTCCGTAGCTGGGAGAAGGGAGATGGACACACGTGAAGCATGTAGGTGTCACACATCTTGCATTTAAAGATCTATTGTATGGGGCGAAGATCTTCAAAGTCCACTTGCATGGATCCACACTGTATCAGCAGATCAAAGATGAAGCCACAGTTTTGGAAATTACTCATCATGGCATTATTTATCCACTTGCCATGGTCCGCCATATAAATGGTCCAATGCTCATTTCACGTTTTTGAAATGGCGGCCATGTGGAGCAATGGATAAAAGAGTGCACTACAAATGGCAGTCAACTTGCCATTCACGATTATGTAACCACTAGAGGAACAATAGAACTATTCCAAAATAACATTCTGCAGATAATAAATTCTCTTCTTCAAACCCTAAAGTATCTACATGCGCACGACTATCTCCACAATGATCTTCACTCCCGCAACATGATGCTTCACTTTGGACAGAAGGGGGTCTATTCAGGTATTGTGTATTGGGGGTCATGTATTAAGACCAAAACAATGACATGCTTTCCTTGTCTCGATCCGCAACTTGCAAATAGAAACTAGAAAGCATACCGAGAGAGATTTTCCATGGGCTGCCCCAGAATGGATATCTACTAATCTCCTTCCTTGGAATAAAGCCATGGATATCTGCTCCATGTGTCATACTTGTAAAAGAATCTTGAAGTGCATGTCAGTGCCACAAGAGCAAAACAAAAGGGATTTTTTAAGCAACGTACTTACCCATCTTGAGAGTCGTAAGCGAACAATCCCTCAACCCGACCTAACACATTTTTTATCTTTCTCTTTGTCTAAACGGTGTCCATAGAGTGCATTATGACATTGTAATGATTTCTGGTCTATGACCAGCTGATGATTAAAGTGATGATTTGATTATTGTCTTCTTTAATTGCACTTGTAAATTATATGATTGATCAAGTTATCTTGTCTCTTTCCAACGACATGGTGATAAATATTATGTATCTTTCTTGCAGTATGGTTAAGTTATCCTGTCTTTTTCTTTGAAGATTTGAAAATGATAACTTGTTAACTTCACGATAAGTCTTTCTAATTCCCGGGAGATTCACCATGGAAAACTTACCACACCACGTAAGTGCAAGGGAGGGGGTTTTCTTTACAAGTTACATAAGCGTATAAGTTAGGGGCAGGCCCCCAATAATTTATCTCCCAAGCTTAAAAATAAGGGAGGGGACTATCATATTTAATATGGGGGGCAGGGGGGGGACTGATCGGGGTTGATTACTTGTAATGATTGGTCATCGGTGTGCACTAGAACTTAGATGAGTTCTGGGAAATTTTTTAATAAGGTCACACATCAAATTTTGCATCAAGCCAATCATAGATAAGGACTGATTTGGAGCAGGTCAAGGGTGATTTACACCAGCCTTGGATGGGTCAGAATTGGAAGAGTAGCCAAAGTGCAGGCTGATTGGGCACATAGTTTGAAAGCCAAACTAAGATACATTGAGGGTACATCTAGTTATCAATAGAAGTGGCTCCTTAGTATGTTGCCAATCACTATGCTACACACTCTTTGACTAGTTTTACTTAGTTAGATCACGAGAGACCTAAATTTTATATGTAAGATAGGGGTATGATAGTTTTCTTCATTGATTGTCGTATAAGCGTAGAAAGGGGGTTCATATTCCCTTATATGAGTCGTATATAGGGGTTTTATCAAAGTTGTCCGCTCGTAGGTGGTGTCCCATTTTGTATATATAGTGAATCCCCCGGGTTCTAATTATGGCATATTTGGTTGATTGACAGATATGAAAGAAGAACTTAACCACGATGAAGCACATGCCATCTACAAAGAAGAGAGAGAGTACATTATGGCCAAGAGAAAGACCTCAAAGCTATTGTGCGAATCGAAGTGGACGAGTCCGGGTTGCAAGGCGAGCCTCTCAACCTTAAGAAGTGTAGGAAGCTATGTCCAAGCCACTTTGTGCGCCAACAAATATTTTGAATCAACGACAATTTCAAGGAATCAGCTCTTGTAAAGCTATCAAAATTGCAGCACAAAAGCCTCATATGAGTATTTCTACGAAGATTCGTACGTCGAGAGAGAGTTATGCCAAAAAATAAACAAATGACACTCTACTTTATATAGCAATGCTATGTTTACAACATCATTGGGAGACGTGTAGATTGGTTAGACCGCCTCAAGAATTGTGGCGTTAGCATGGTCGGATTGCAGAGAAAGTGGCAGAAATTCATGCCAATAATCCAATGCCTACACGCAAACTTCCCAAAGTTCTCTTTCCCGAAGAATCAGAGACACTCATTGCATTAGCAAGCCAAGGAGAGACACTGATATTTTGCACGACAAAATCCTTGAGCTTGAGATAGAGCTATCAGAGGCCCAAGCCAAGCTGCAACAGTGTGCATCAATCTATGGACCATTGCCAGATCATGTTGGTCCTTTGCAACAAGAACCTGCAGGCCCATCTCTTCTGCCTGAAAGTACTTAGTTCGACATAGATGAACTACTCAATGAGCTGACTCAATCTTTGTCTTGAGCACTTCGCTCACTTTAACCCTATCTATTTGGATTTGAAGAAAATACAAAGGACTATAGTTTTTGTAATCACAGCTTGTCATATATCCCCTCAGTTGTCCATTTTTGTATTCTCAATCAAACAAATTGTATTGTATTGTATCTAACTATAATTATGACTCTTTTTCCAAAAGTAACTTGAGAGAGAGAGAGAGAGAGAGAGAGAGAGAGGGAGGGAGAGAGAGAGAGAGAGAGGTAAACATCTTATAGTGTAACATGGCGATGTGTCATAATTTTCACATATTCACAGCGAGAAAAACTTATAGGCCTTTAGTCATACATCTTCGTCTCCATCAAACACACCAATCATATAATCTATTTCATCCATATCATAGCATTCTGAAGCGATCTCCCATTCCATATCATGGTCATTGTCTACTCCCGTAGCTATAGCTTCATGGGTTTGAAAGACATTGTAGTGCTTTTGTGCTTCTCTTGAAGCAATGTTCACTAGCTTATGGATAAGTCTCATGTTACAGAGAACATAAACCAAATCAACAACACGTTTAGGGTGAAGCCGGTTTTGTTTCTTAGTATACATGAATTCAAAGGCCGAAAAATTTCTCTCACAGCTTCCACTTGATGTAGCAATAAATAGAAGTCTAACAACAATGTGTTGCAGCTCAACTTTCTCCCCACCATAGAGGTGCACTTGTGTGTGCATTGGCATCTATATGCCATGGATCTTGGAACATGCCAGTTCTATTAGCATAATAAACTCGCTGATGAAAAGAAGTTTTCCCATCCTCTTGTCCCAATAGTTGAGCGCACACTATTTTGAAGTCACTCATGACTTTTATTGGCTCATTGTTGGTGCATTTGAAATTTGGAATCCAATACAAATGCAGCACCATGCAACAACATATGCAATTGCACCATCTCTTGTTGGCAGTTGTGATGATGGAAGCTTTGTCCTTTGCACCAAAGCTAGCATGCTCTCTTAATTTGCGTAATGCCTCTGACATATACCAATAAACTCGACCAAATACAAAAGAGTCTTTGTCGACTATTCGCAAAAGATTTACAAATGGTTTGGCCAGAGTGACAATTCTCTCTACATTGCGCCAAAAAACTTTCAAGTTCACAAGCTGTGTACATCTTGTAGATTTCTCTTGGTAGCTAGGATACTTATTGAGCCAAGCATCCCATTGTCTATTGGCTATTGTTTCAATCAAAGCAAGCTTCACTTCTTGCAAGGTGGCAAGAACATAGTATGCGGTCGCAAACCTTGTCGCACAAAATATCTGCAAAGTTTTGCTGGGTGGTTTTATTCAAAAAAGAGCATACAAAAATTGATGCTCTTTAATAAGTTTCACCACATGATTTGCATTTCTTAACACCTTCAACACACACACACACACACACACACACACACACAAACTTCTGCCAGATCTACAAGCTGCATCATAGCTTCAAAGGAGCCAAATGAGATTCCCATGGTGACAATTCCTACAAGCGGCATTATGTTGTCTTTAAGCTACTTAGTCTACCATCATCATGATCTTAACCGCTATTTTAGCGGGCCTATTCATGTTAGCAATAGCTTCTTTAGAGGCCCTTGTCAAAAAAATACTATCACCAAGAAACAATATAGGCAGTTGTACCTCCTTAAGCTTATATGATGGCTTTTACAATGGCCCCATTCACATAAAAAATAAGGCATCCAAAAGCTCTGCCATAAGGCCCCTTGTTTCAAAACCTATCACAAGAAGGGAAATCAGTATGGCCCTCTACTCTTATTTTGGTTGCATCATATCTACACCTCTTGAGAGGGAAGTCTCTCAAGTGACACGTGGGTGCCGCTCAAGGTCGTGTTGATAAAGGTGGCCACGGGTTTATGTTTGGAGGCATAGATCTTAGAGCACACAGAGAGCAAGTAGTAAGTGTGCATCAGTGTGGTTGTGCACAACAAGTGAGAGCACACCTCTTTCCCTATCTCTCTATCTCTCTCTCTTGTTCTCTCACAAATGCTCAGTTCTCTTTTCTTTTCTCCCTTGCTAGCTACATATGCACAATTTCATAAAGCGTGAGCATGAGCAACCCCCTTTCCTTGCTTTTCATCCCTTTCAACTTATTAATGTGTTTCAAGATAAAGACATAATTTTTGTTTGTGTCATGTTATGGCCTCTATTTGGTTTCAATTATGGCAATTCCTCTTTTTTTTTTTTCAAACTAGCTGATAGATATGGTGGTAATTGAAAGTTTAGTCATGATTAGTCATGATTAAACACAATTTTAGATATGTATGATGATCATTTGGGAAAATCTCCATACCTTGTTGTCGAATCCTTGAATCTTGCAGACTTGAATAATGTAACTACCTCCATCAAAACATGATTGATATCTAAATATTATGAGTGTTGCAATGAATCACTAGTTTTTATTGATATTCTCCTAACACACGTTGTATACACTCTCATGTGACTTTTTTTGCACTTTTGTATCGTCACGTTGAAGAATCTATTCCTCAATCTAGTAGCCTGATCATTCATATCAATAAAGAATGGCTAATCCTTTGATTATGCCAAGTTTTAAAATTCTATCTAACCAAATATCCAAGCATTCCTGCTATACAATACTCCTACTGTAAGCTTGGGTTGTGACCACTTTTTGCAACTTGTATGATGATGACATTACATGGTCTTTCTGTGATTTATTTCATCAATTAAGGTTATGAAATATCATGAACTCATCTATAGGGTTAAAATTTACTGTACATATAAAACTATTAAGATCTTCTTAGTTTTGTCCTCTTTAAATGGCTCATTATTATTTTCTTTCCCTAGTCATAAATTCTAGTTCAAATTGGTCAACACCATTATCTTTCTTACGTTTACCACAATTTTAGGGCAATACGGCTATCTATGTGGCCTCCACTCACCATATGATTATAATCACCATCTTCAAACTTTAATTTTTTATTATTTTCCCTAAATTTTTTGTCTCTAGTCATTCACAAAGATCTTCGCAGACAATAATGTGGACTATTTCCTCTTTGAGTTTATTGTAAGCATACCATTAAGGACAAAGGTGTGTCAGGTGAAGCAATTAGATAAGTCTTGTCTTTGTTTTAATTTGCAACATTATTTTACGTCGGCTTATTCGGTCGAGTATACTAACCCTCTTATACAAGACTAGTCCAAAGATCTTAGATATGGATACAACCAGAACAATACAGGTAAACAGACTCAACTTAGTTGCTTGCTTATCAGCTTGATTAATAAGTTGTTTCTTCATTGAACCTCTAGGTATAAAATTTCTCAACAAAGTCTAATCATTTACATTTCAAGAGCACATTTGAATTTTCTTGATGTGATAGCTCCTATATGTATCTATTGCTACTTCTTTCCTTGTTTGCTATAAGCTTCCATCAACTTGAGGTCTAGTTTTACTGCACTCTACTAGTTTCAATATACGACTACTCTGCTTGGACTTAACACCACTCATCCTTATCTTTCTTCTATATTGCACATGTGATTCTATAAGAGTAGTAATATTTCACTTTAATGATTTAGAAGTTATGCCTCTCCTCAATAGATGTGTCTTTTTCAAGTATTTTTTAATGTACACTAATTTCCGTTCAACAACATTGCATATAGTTTTGTTTCATAAAATTGGCACATTCTAACCTCATTAATGATACTTGGGTGTGAGTTTGTTAGTCGCAATTCTCTCTCCCTAATCTGAATTATGACTCTTTCAATTATAGCTCTCCCTCCACACACACACACACACACACACATAGGTACCTAATTTCTCATATGTAGCATACTCTCGAGGTATGTACATCAAATACATCACTACCCTTTCCAAAAAAAATTTATATGCATTGTCTTGTATGCTATGTAATCAAAAACTTCTAACATTTTGGCTTCTACTTGCACTGAATGAAATTTTTGTTGAGATGATTTGTCATTAAGCTTTGTAGCTACTCATATAGAGATAGAGAGAGAGGGAAAGAGATAGAGATAGGGAGAGAGAGTAAGAGGGGAAAGAGGGATGGAGAGAGAAAGAGAAAGAGAGAGAGAGAGAGAGAGAGAGAGAGAGAGAGAGAGAGAGAGAGAGAGAGAGAGAGACTAAATAGAGAGAGGGAAAGAGAGAGAGATAGGCAAAGACGGAAAGAGAGAGATGGGGAAAGAGAGAGAGAGTAGATAGAAAGGGAGAGAAACATGGAAAGAGAGAGAATAGAGAGAGAGAGAGAGAGAGAGAGAGAGAGAGAGTATAAATAGAGAGAGGGAAAGAGAGGAATAGAGAGAGATAAGGAGAGACGGAAAGAGAGAGAGAGTAGATAAAGAGGGAGAGAAATAGGGAAAGAGAGAGAATAGAGAGAGAGAGGGGGGGGGGGGGGAAAGAGAAAGAGAGAGTATAGATAGAAAGGGATAGAAATAGAGAGAGAGAGAGAGAGAGAGAGAGAGGAATAGAGAGGGATAGAGAGAGGGTGTCGGTAGAAGACAAGGGGTTCCACTTGTAAAACAGGCTGGTCTGTGTTTTGCAATCACGGGATGAAGCGGCTGTCTCAGTTTGTGAGGGCCAACCTAGGACATGGTGGATGTCCCTGGGATCGCTCTTGTGGGCGTATGCGAAGCTCGAAAAAGTGGTGCCCAAGTCCAAAGGCACCATGACCTTAGCCGAGACTTCCATGCCTCGGCAAAAGATGTCGTCCATATTTGGCTTCTCATCTCTGAGAATGCTTGCTTTACATGGAGGCGCAGGCATGACTCTGGGATGGAGCTTCCGCTTCATAGTTTATCTGCAGGATCGAGAGGGGGAGAGCGAGAGGAAGAGAGAGAGAGAGAGAGAGAGAGAGAGAGAGAGAGAGAGAGAGAGAGAGAGAGAGAGAGAGAGAGAGAGAGAGAGAGACTCAGTCAGAGAATGGAGTTACTTATTGCATTACATTAGAATAGTAATGTTATGATCAATTGATCACTTAGACGTTGAATCTAGGTGCAGCCAACACAAAATGATGGCTACATTTACAACCATAACTCTTTATCTCTACTCAAAACAATGGCTACATTACGTATATGTGTGTACATATATATTTGTTTATGCATGTATGTAGGCACTAAGTACGGGAGCATAGCACCCGAAGGTTAGACATTTTCTCTTGGGTATAGTCCTTTTTTAATCGTGGCATTGTGGTCATTGATCCACTCATGCATGGATGACCACAATGTACCTTTGGTTTTACCACAGTTGAGATTGTGATGATATCCAAAGAGGTGTACTTGACCTTTTGCACTACTAGCCTCTACTTAGGTCTACTAGTATATATATGTATCTACGTGTTTGTGTGCTAATATACTTGTGTACGTATTTATAGATGAGCGAGTAGGGTGAAAAGCTTAATCTTATGTTTCTCTTTGTAATGTAGATGTCAGACGAGAGAACAATTGGTGGGGAGAAGCCAGCTGACTCTTCTTTTGGTTGGTTCACATCCCATGTAGGCTCCCACCTGGGGTGGACATCACCTCCAGTCGCCGCGAGTCTTGAGTCGGTGAGAAAAAGTAAAGAAATAAAGAATGTTTCTGGCTAGTTAACCCTAAACCATGAGTGTCATAGGTTTATTTTTGTTCTTTGCAGGCATCGCCATCCTACACCTACCCTTCTCAGGTTCCTCCATCCGGCGTAGATCTAGACCTGCAACGGCTCTCTCTTTACGAGAATAGTACCTCCGAGAGACAGAGAATTTGTTTGGTTGCTACACTTCGCAGCAGCTTATGACCTACGGTATTTCTCCGCACACTATACCATAGGGGAGTCAGGGAGGAACTCCTTACTTACAGAGCCTCGTACCGACAGCACGTCAGTCTACAACCCCTTCCTATCATCCTACTCCCATTCCATCGCAGGTCCTACTCCCCTTGTATTGCAGGGTCCCACTCCCATGGCATCACAGGGTCCTACGCCACTCCAATCCACTCCTGCTTCGCCAGAACATCGTCGATGGACTTCCTCTAGCAGTGCGCATCAACGCTTGTCTCAAGGCAGCGAGTGCTGTGAGAGACGAAGCGGCGGCGGATCTTGTGGTTTTGCATGTTTTGGTAGTGGCGGGGGAACGGAGTCCCCACTTTCAGAGCGTGCTTCCCCTAACGTAGAGGAAAAGGATACTGATGCACCCGTGCCAGACACGCATGGATGCTACTACAGGATTAAATATGGTGGAGAGCTGGACTTTGGCACAGCACAGGACAGAACATTTCGACACCATCTACAAATTCTTATACATTCAACGTATAAGAACTGTTTTATAAAATTTAGAGACCAGCTGTCCGATCATGCACGGTACATTGAGGACGCTCTGTTAGCTAGATTTTCAAATGCCCCCGATCAACGTTTTTCACAACAATGGTTGGAGGGCTATATAAAGATAATTTTGAAAAACAAGCAGTCCAGTGTGCAGTGCGCATCAGCCAACCAGGTCAGAGATCCAGATAGGAGTTACCACGGTGGCAATATGGCAGACTCGGAGTGGGAGTAGGCAATTCAAGAAAAGAGCGATCAACCTGCGACGGGCTCATCATACAAACATCATACAAAGATTAATTCAATTATAACATAAGTCGGTGATTATAAAGATTATAGATGATGATTTGGTATTGTTATTGCTAACTTAGGAAAATATCACTCTCTCTCGTGACATACAGAATTTGATACTTGGTGATGGTTGTTAAAAACAACCACATCTCTCATGAGCAATTCGACGCGATGGTTGGATCACTACAAGCGGTAAGTTTAAACAAGTAACTTTGTATCAATTGTTTTGAGCTGCTATTGATAATTCTTTAATTTGGTTTGGGTTTATGTAGAGTCAAAGTGATCAAACATATGTGTCTCTGGACAACAACGGGATAGAGGAGGATTAGATAGAAAAATATTTTGTCCAAACTTTCGTAAAGTCCCAATGTGGTTCAATGTATATACAACTATTTACTTTTCATTGTAACTTTTTAATAGTTGATCTTCTGCATTTTAAATTGTCAAGGTAAAGTAAATTCAATTTCAATTCTTTGGTATTTTTTATACTCTTTTAAAAAACAATTGATGTTTCATTGTTTTATGCAGTAAAAAATAAAGGTGCTCATTTGGGCCACCCAACCAAATGAGCACCTTTATTTTTGATTTGGTGTGTAGCGGCAATAGATGCGGTAATAAATGTGGCAACGGGCGCGGTAATAGCAGCGGGTATATTATCGCGACTATTACCGTGTTTATTGCTAAGAAACCACTATCGCGTCCATAGCCGCGATTACTGCCGCTCCCGTAAATTTTTCTCTCTCCTTTTTCCTTTGTTTTTCCGCGGCTATGGACGCGGTTATAGACAACTCCTCTTATAGTGACATCAGGTGTAGATTTGCCAATTTAGACAACACCAATTATTAATTATGCTGCACTGGATGGCCACCACTATTCCTAGTATGCTTTTGTTACCTAGGTATATGTTGGCAGATATTTGGATTTGGATTTATATTGGATTTGGACTTGATATATGATAATTTTATGTCGTGACAGTATTTATGGAATTGTACTTGAGATTGATGAGAATTGATTATTGAATGATGAGTGTGACCAATGATATCCTGATTCATCAGGGTATGAGATATACTGCTTGTTTTGGTGATATGGGACAATAGGTAGTATATGGATGACGACAGGCATAAGCAATGTTTTTTTAGTTTCATACAAGAAAAGTTTACTATATGATATTTTTGATTGATATTTCTAATCACTGATTTTGACAAGTATGGTTTACAAGATTTATCTTCGCAACTGACGACAGTTGTTTTCTAACCTAGAGGTATGTAATGAAAAGTGCTCACTCTTGAATAGGGGGAGATTGCACCCAGTGTATAAATTATTATTCTCCTCTCCTCTCATCGTGCTGGTGTAGCACTCCCTTCTAGGAGGTGCACCGGTACATGCTCTCTTGGTCTCTTCTGCTCTTTGTCTCTCTCTGATTGCATGCAGTCTCGACTATGTGATATGGGTTACACCAAGTATGCATATTTGTTAGTTTGATGGTTTGTAGGATGTTATTTTTGTATTTTGTAGGGTCTTCCTCACATCCATTTGTAGCAGAACGTGCACTCACTATATCACATCCCGTGTGTGGGGAAGCACATTACAAGACCGGTGTGAGCGGGGCTCACCTACCCCACAAGGTATTGAGACACTTTCTACTTATCCCTCGAATTCAGCACATGTTTAAAAGAAAGTCTATAGTGGAGCTTCTCACATGGCATGCCAACCATCGCTCAAATGATGGGACAATGTGTGTTAGTGCCGATATACTTGCATGGAGGCACATCGAGACTCATTGCCTAAGTTCGGGCTAGAGCCTTGACACTTGAGGCTTGGGTTGGCAAGTGATGGTCTCAATCCCTTTGGAATCAAGTCTATATCATGGAGTACTTGCCCATGGTGATCATCAACTACGATATTCCACCATGGGAGACTACCAAGAAGGGAAATATAATTCTCTCTTTTGTTGTGCCAGTGAAGTACAAAGTAGCAAATATGTATGTTTACCCTGACTCCCTCATCGATGAGTCGGAGGAGTTGTGAAAGGATATCCCCATGGTGGATGTTTCACTTCCAGATGAGAGGAGAGAGACCATTGTGAGGAGAGTTCTTATGTGAACCATGCATGACTATCCTGGCCTTGGAGAGATTTTTGGTATGTTATGTTCATTCTTCTCCCTCCTATATCATTTGAAGTTTGAACCCTCTTTAACTATATGATATGCGTGTAGGGTTGTCCACATCGAGTCACAATGCATGTCCCTTGTCGAGCCCCAAATGTGAAAGCCCCATTGAACCTAACCAAAGATGAGCTATATCGAGTGAAGTGTTCAATTGTATCTATTGGCACACCCACGAGGTACATGAGGTCAGTAAAACAAGCTTTCACAGAGGCCAAAAAAAGTGGAAGCATGCAATTATATGGGCTGAAGACCCATGATTGATCGACACAAGATGTTACAGGTAATTCTATCTTTCCTCCCTATCCTCTCCCTTGTTTTGTTTAGATATTGAATTTTCTGCAAGACTAAGTCACATGGTATTTTAATCTTTTGACATTGTAGTTCATTTTTTCGGTGAGTATGTGGGTGTGCGGGGATAAAGAAGTGAGGGAAGCAGTTTTTTAACTCGGAGAGTTAGTAAGGTACAACATATCTTTATTCAACTTAACATAGCAATATACACTATATCTTAGTGTACATTTGTGTGTTATCTTGTAGTTTTGTGAGCTCCAAAGGAATTGAAATAGATGTCATCCCTGCTGCACAGTTGCTTGCCATGGAAACCGTGTGTTCCATTGAGGAAGCATTTCCTTGGTTCATTCTTCTTAGTCAAGTCCACCTCTTGCTTCATGTGGTTGAGGAGACACTATATGTGGAGTAGTGCATGCACGATGGATGTTCTTTCTAGAGAGGTTTTTAAAGACTCTCAAATATTTGTGCAACTACGGGCCCAGCCAGAGGCATGCATGACCGAAGGATGGATTGGGCAAGAGGCATTTATTTACAATAAAAATTATTTGGCATGTACAAGTTGATCCTCAATGCCTTGCATGTGGTTAGATGAGGAAGACGCAAGGATGACTTAACATCTACCAAGTGGAAAGGGAAAATTATTTAGCACGGATATGGATCAACACCAAGTCGTCAACATCTTTTGCATCCTCAATGCAAAGGTTATGACCAAGTAGGTGGACTTGTGGGAAATGGCAAAGGCAAGGAGTTTGCAAGAGAGGAAAGCATGGAAGCAAGCTCATGGAGGCAGGAGGGCACCCCCATTTCCTTGACAACTTCAATGTTTCCCAGATCTCATTAGTGCTGAGTGGATCCATGAGAGAATGACCAAAGCAAAGGCACATCGAGAGGATATCACCAACAAATAATGGGAGTATGCATGAGGTTGTGTACCAAAGGTATATACAGTACACACACACACACACACACACACACACACACATATATATAGAACTAATATATAGTACTCATTTTCTTTGATTGTATAATTTTCTCTCTTGTATATTGCCTTTCCTTTATCTCTATGTGATCAAAGGGGCGACACTTTCGTACATGTTACATTGATGAGCATCGAACCACCATGGATTGTGGTGTCATGGGAAACTTTTACACAAATGGTGATGATGCCAAGTACTATGGGATCAATGAAAGGATACTAAAGGTCGATATTATAATCTTTCATACCTTCATCTTCAAGTTGAAGTGGCTTGCAAATGTGTCTAGACGACATGGGAATGGGTTGTACATGGTGGACTCTAGAGTATATCACACAGGAAGGTATGACAGGTTAGTTTTGCCATGCAATTGTGAGCAAGTGAGTGTCAGCCTTCTTTACCCTTATTATCTTGTAACATAATATGAATGTCATTGATTTCTCGGTTCTTTTCTATAGGTGATCTATTTCTTATCAACCCAATAACCAAAATTGGTTCGTAGTTCTTGTTACCCCTCGAGGAAGAACCTTTTTTTCCACTAATAAAGTGGAGACCGTCTTTGACCCTCTTCCACCTACGAACTTGGATGAGGGTGAGACAGGGGAAAGAGAGGTCGATGATTTGAGTCCTAATGTTGCCAATCTCAGCGAGGATGATTACCATGATGACGATGATGAGATGGACGATGACAATTTCGAGGATTATAAAGCCAGCGGATCCATAAACGACATTCAATTTCTCTCTTTATTGACTTAGGAGCCATAAGTTTAACTTTAGTTGAAGCTACTTGTAGAGATCTTAAGCAAGATGATTCATAAACATTTTGTAAATTTTATTCTATGAAAATTTTTTGTCACGTTGTCAATTCATGGTGTGTGTGTGTGTGTGTGTGTGTGTGTGTGTGTGTGTGTGTGTGTGTGTGTGTGTGTGTGTGTAAATTTGTCAAGCATGCCTCCCATTTGCAAGAGAATGAGAAAGGTTCTTGCAAAAGTGCAAGCCACTTGCATGTTGTTGCAAGAGAGAGCTTCAAGAAACTAACATAGGTGCTACCATCTGGTGAAATGTGGACACACTTTACTCTATCATGGTGAAAATTGAAAATTGTAGGCTCCAAAGGGGCACTGAGCACAGAGCGCCAGGATTACCTTCAAGGGGGGACGCTTTGTTGAACGAGGGGATTTCCAGTTCATCACAAAAGCAGACCATCCCCAAGCTTGGAGGGTGTAGGTAGAAGATGAGGGGTTCCACTTGTAAAACAGGCTTGTCTATGTTTTGCTATAGTGGGATGAATCGAATACCTCAGTTTGTGAGAGCCAATCGAATACATGACGGTTGGATGTTGTGGAGGTCGCTCCTATGGATATATTCGAGGTCCGAGAAAGTAGTATCCATGCCTCGGCAGAAGATGTCGTCCATGTTCAACTTCTCATGTCTGACGTGCTTGCTTTACATGGAGGTGCATGCATAACTCTAGGATGGAGCTTTTTGTTCATGTTTATCCACATAGCCATTGTTTCATATTTTAATATCTTTTTTTTTGAAATTTTGAATAATGTTGTTTAATTTTTATGCACAAGAAAAACAGAGGTAAATACCAAAATTTGAATGTTTAAGCGCTAGAGCGGGATTCAATAATATAAGCGGCAATAGTCACGGTAATATTTGAAACAAAAAATTAGAATGTCCTTTCATCCCTCTCTCTCTCTCTCTCTCTCTCTCTCTCTCTCTCTCTCTCTCAACCTGGGGAAAGCCAAGGTTATGGTGTTCAACACCACACCATAGTGGGTCAGGATGTGAAGACTAGGGGAGACTAGTGCCTGGAATCTGCTCTCTCTCTCTCTCTCTCTCTCTCTCTCTCTCTCTCTCTCTCTCTACAAAACGCAATAAAATATTGTGATGAACGTATTGAGATTTTCATAGTGATTGACAAGGTAGAAGTTGTCACGTGAAGACTCACACAAGGGGATACATAAGCAGATAAAACTCCAGGTAGATGCATCAATATACACGAGGTATACACGTGACTACATTAACGTATTATACCCATCATTAATAATAGCTACAAGAACATAGCAAACAGATCTTGTGTTTACACCTGATGTTTCAGATGTAGAACTATTTAGGATATGGTAGTGATCGAAAAAAGGCCTAGGCAAAGTGCAATTAATTCATCTACTGAAACTTGGATAACTCCATTACAAAAGGCTTCAATTATGGTGAATAAACCTTTTAAAATAGTCAATTGTAGTCGGTGTATCACTATAATGAGGTCAACTTACCTTGAAAGTTGTCAATAAAACTTTGACCATAGTCGATCGATTATACCCACCGTAAAAAGTCATAGGCCTAGTGCAAGCCTTTCTACCGAAACTTGGAGGGATCGAGTACAAAAAGCTTCAACTATAGTGAATCGAGTACAGAGCGCCAGGATTACCTACAAGGGGGGACGCTTTGTTGAATGAGGGGCTTTCTAGTTCATTACAAAAGCAGACCATCCCCAAGCTTGGAGGGTGTAGGTAGAAGATGAGGGTTTCCACTTGTAAAACAGGTTTGTCTGTGTTTTGCTATAATGGGATGAATCGACTACCTCAGTTTGTGAGAGCCAATCCAATACATGATGGATGGATGTTGTGGAGGTCGGTCCTGTGGAGATATTCGAGGTCCGAGAAAGTAGTGTCCATGCCTCGGCAGAAGATGTCGTCCATGTTCAACTTCTCATGTCTGACGGTGCTTGCTTTACATGGAGGCGCATGCATAACTCTAGGATGGAGCTTCCTCTTCGTAGTTTCATGTTTATCCACATAGCCATTGTTTCATATTTTAATATCTTTTTTCTGAAATTTTAAATAATGTTGTTTAATTTTTATGCACAAGAAAAACAGAGGTAAATACCAAAATTTGAATGTTTAAGCGCTAGAGCGGGATTCGATAATATAAGCAGCAATTTTGGTAGTCGTGGTAATATTTGAAACAAAAAATTAGAATGTCCTCCCGTCCCTCTCTCTCTTCCTTGGCCAGCCCATTTTGGACTCTCTCTCTCTCTCTCTTTCTCTCTCTCTCTCTCTCTCTCTCTCTCTCTCTCTCTCTCTCTCTACAAAACGGGGTAAAAGATTGTGATAAACGTGTTGAGATTTTCATAGTGATTGACAAGGTAGAAGTTGTCACCTGAAGACTCACATCAAGGGGATACATAAGCAGATAAAGCTCCTGGTAGATACATCAGTATACACGTGACTACATTAACCTATTATACCCATCATTAATAATAGCTACAAGAACATAGCAAACAGATCACTTGTGTTTACACCTGATGTTTCAGATGTAGAACAATTTAGGATATGGCAGTGATCGAAAAAAGGCCTAGGCAGTGTGCAATTAATTCATCTGCTAAAACTTGGATGACCCCATTACAAAAGGCTTCAATTATGGTGAATATACCTTTCAAAATAGCCAATTATAGCCGGTGTATCTCTATAATGAGGTGGACTTACCTTGAAAGTTGTCAATAAAACTTTGACTACATAGGACTATTTAGTATATGGCACTGCTCGTAAAAAGTGATAGGCCTAGTGCAATCATTCTATCGAAACTTGGAGAGGAATTGAGTACAAAAAGCCTTAACTATAGTGATATTACCTTTAAAATAGTGAATATTAGTCAATGTATACCTTGGAAGAATAGTCAAGTCAACTTACCTTGAAAGTAGTTGATATACCTTCAAATATAGTCAATCAGCCTCTGCAATAATCAATATAGTTCTCTACACTGGGTGAAAGCAAGTTGACTAGACTGTATTAATTTTATGCAATAGAGACAGATCTGTGTCCTAATCTCTCTATCTCTCGAACGTCTAGTTCTTTGTAACACTGACAGGTCTCTCTATCTCTCGAACGTCTAGTTCTTTGTAAGACAGACAGCTCTCTCTAATCTCTGTCTCGCTGTTTCTTAACCGTATAGAGCATATTGTGCAGGGATCATCACTAGACGTCCAGGAGTCAGATTCTGAGCATGGATCGATCGATTGTCAACAACGATTTGCATGACCTGACGAATAAAACGCAAATTGCTAATGAAGCCGGTACTACTTATGATACTATTCAGAATGGCGGGCTAATTAACACTGATCAAGACTTAACTCTAATTTATAATGCAGTGCCTGCATCGCTCTTGATGGAGGATCATGAGTTGTTGCGTTATCAGGATCTCGATCCTGAGCCTATTCAGAGCTTCAGTAGTACAACTCAATTAGTTGATCAGGATGAAGTTATTCCTGATGCGGACCTAGATATAATTTTTGCAAATTTGCAGGGGTTACAGGACGATATTGAGCAGCTGCCTCATATAATACAGGAGCATGCCGCATTAACGCAGTATTCTGAGCATGCATCGTACCATGAGCAGGACCTTGATCGGCTTCAAGTTATTTATCATGATCTAGCGCGATTAACGCACTACCCAGATTCTGATTTATATGCTCAATATTATGCATATGCTAATGATCTGCAGGGGTCATACAATTACGAGCATCAGCTTGGAAGTGTTGTCGGACTACAGGATCAGCAGGTGCAGCAGGCTGATCAGCATGGCGGCGCTGCACCCGGATTCATTACGCAATATCCCCCAAACCTGCAGATGAGCAGTATTAATAATTATCATGAGCAGTCCCTTCCTGAGCTCGCAATTCGTGTAGCTGGATCAATGCACTGCCAAGATTCAAATCACGTTTATCCAGTTCATTATGCAAATCTGCTGCAGGGTGCACATCACCAGCAGCTTCTGGTGCCTCAGCTTGGAGTTAGTGCAGTAGCCAAATTAACGCATGATCATTATGCCATGAATGCTGATCATCTACGTCAGGGGCTACAGGATCACAGCAGTTTCTTACCGGCTCAGTACCATTTAACTAATAGTGCAGCTGCAGATATTCGATGCATCGTGGACACGTCAATGAGGCAGAAGGCGCATGATGATGCTGATGCGCATGAAGAGGGAAAAGGACGGAAGCGCGCCAAGCTTGCAGACATAGAGAATTATGTCCATGATGTGGAACAGATTAATGTGGAATTTCCTGCCGCTGCTAGTCTCAATCCAAGTGAATATAGCGTAGTGAATAGTGTCGATGGGCTCATTAATAATGATATTGGGAGCATGAGTTACAGGACAGCGTCATCCAGCTTCAGCGCCGGGTTTGCAGACATGCCAAGTTTGCGCCAAGTTTACACTCAACACTATCAATCCAATATTAATCATTCAGACGGTCCGCTGCAGCCTCTGCATCAGCAAGTGGGCAGTGATCGGATACATTATAAAAGATCTGTAAGACTAAATGATCATAGGGCTCGCTAAAATTGCTAACGATAATAATAGTAATAATATGAACCCAATCTGCTTGCAGGGCGAGGCCATGCCCGCGTTTATCGAAGAGGCGTATGTTCAGAATCCTCAGGTAGAAAAACAAATTCAGATGGTATTAAGCTCGATTAAGCAATTAATTGCAAGATCAGCTCCTGCCGTAAATAAAGCTTGGGTTGATGAATAATATATTGCATGTTTTGTGCTCCAGGTGCCAGCTGCTGTCGACGACAACGTTGAGCCTAATGACAACATGATTGAGGAGTCGGTGCAGGAGGAATTACCAAGCGATCATGTAGCTGCTGGCGAAAGCAGGCGATTGGCTGTCCCACCTCTCGCCGTCGAATCAGTTGCCGGGGAGAAGAAGCGCTTGAAGGGAGTATATCGGTAACTAGGGTGGCCCAATTCACTCCTTCATTTCTAGCTAGTAAAGCAAATATCAATTGACCAGTTCATTTTCGTCTTCCATTTTGCAGGAAGCCCTCGACAAAAAGATTTGAAGCCTCTCTGTGGGTGCCGACGGAGCTGCTACAAGACTACGTCTCGCTTGATGATAAAGACGCAGCACAAGCAGCTGACGCCCAAATTAGCGACAGCAACAGCCAAAACAACAACAACAGCAAAAGCAAACATACCAACATCAACAAGAAGACGAGGAATGGAAAACAAAGTAATCAACACTATATTGCCTGCTAATTACAACATCGATCCCATTGTACGACGTTCTAAGCGCTAATTTTTGTGATCTTTTCTTGTCCTAATTATCTGCTCCTCGATCGGCCGTTGGTAATCAACGTCAACCTCATCGCGTTCATCAGTTTACTTGGGTATAATTAAGGCCCTTTCAATATCTTGCGCTTCTAGAAAGAATATCCCACTGACTAAAGATGTTTTTTTTAATTAAATATAGGCGCCTTTGACACAGAAGATGAAGCAGCACGAGCCTATGACCGTGCTGTACTCAAATTTTATGAAGGCAACGACTCCAAACAAACTCAATTACTTAATTTTAAGGTAACAATATTGAATGCCTTAAAACCATTAGATTGTCAGTTTTTCCAACCAATTTTTCATTAAGCCTGGTCGCAAGCCTTATATCCTATTATTCAAATTCCATGATGTATTGCAGAGAGAGAGAGAGAGAAAGAGAGAGAGAGAGAGAGAGAGAGCCTGAGGTTTTTTAAGAAGGTTGTTGCAATCTTACAATTGTGAGTATGGCAAATTACAGGCCTCAGAATACAACAATGAGCTGGAGCTAAGGCAAACAATGGATCCAAACAAGTATATGGCATACATAAGAAGGTAAGCCTTTGGGCCTGCGATATATAAAAGTCTCTTAAAATAGAAGTTTTTGAGAGACCAATGACTCTCTTTCTGTGTTTTCACCTTGTTTTTAGGGGAGCTCCTCATTTTGCAAAAGGCAGGTCAAAATATCGTGGAGTATCTTATAGGTTGGATGTTCAACTTTATTTTGTAACAGTCAACATTACCTAAATATTGCCAGTGGGACAAGATTTCATGTGCATATAGATTTATGGTTGTCCATGTTTGTGTACCATGATATCTTTTTTGCATGCATGCATGCCACACATGCGCTCATGTGTGTGTCAGGGCTAGAAAAATACATTTTTCCTAACCGATCAAAATAAGGGGAAACTTGAAATTCTCCCGGTTTTTAGGTCTAAATTTGAAGCTTTTGCCGACAATTACACTAAAACTTGTGTAAATTTGCCAGTTTTCTTAATTGGAGTAATGGTGTTGGGGCATCGACAAAAATTATCATCAATTCTGCACTTTATGTCCCCAACAAGTTTGTAAGTCTAAGTGTCGTACCCTACTCAGGTGCTCAATTTTTTATCCCATTAGAGCTTTCTTTCCCCACAAATTTAGCCCTCAGCTCTCCCCACACACATTTTTGTCTCAACTGCTATGTGGGCTCACAATTGCAATGCTCATTTAGACTCAATTTTTGAGCATCGAAAGTCAGTAATAAGGTCCACACACCCCATTATGTTTCGTTTGGTCCATAGGTCATATTTGACCTTCGAAGATGATAATGAAATCTCTTTCTCTCTCCCTCTCTCTCTCTCTCTCTCTCTCTATATATATATATATATATATATCAACAAGGCTCGAGGGTTTCACTAAGTGTTAAAAACCTCCATGTCATGTTTGTTGGGATAAAGGCGTTGCGCCTTTGCTTGGGGCCGAACGTCCGGTGTCCAACCGTCCGCCCACCGTGTGTACACTTCTTTATTCTTTGAATATGAAGAACAAGAAGCTCCTCACTCATTACTTCCTGAGGTTGCTCCCCCCACACACTCTCGTGCTCCTCCCCTTCTTTGCATGCACCGCACCGCGCATTCACAAGTGGTATCAAAACCATGCGTGCGACAGCTTCTCCGTGACCGTCGCGGAAGCACGGAGCTTGGCTATGGTGGCTTCAGCTCGGCGGTGGTAGATCTAGCATGAATCAGATCAGATCGGTGCATTTTCGATGAGAATCGGTCCGATGGTGGAGGTGCTCGGCTCCCCGCACCCGTGGGTGTGCAGCTCTTCTCGAGACGAGAGCGTCTTGAGAGAGAATCAGAGAATCATGCAGAAATGGAATTTTGCAGAGCAAGCCGAGTAGTGAGCCTGGTGAGAAGCAAAGCAGATCCAAGAAGAGTGTTTGAACACACACACACACACACACTGTGTGTGACCTTCGATAGTGTCGAGCTGCAGATCCAATTAGCATTTTGAATCGGGCAGCGCAGAGGCTTGAGGCAAGCAAAGGGCCATGAGATAAGCAATCAAGCAGGCCAAGCAAGGCGAGGCAACCAAGGAATTGGCACAGCGGGCAGTAAGTGCAAGAGCTTGGAGAATCGGCAGCAGGGAATCAAGGGCATGAATTGAGCAGAGCATCGAGATGAGCAGGTCGGCGAGCAAAGGAATTGAGCAGCCTGTCAAGTCGGCAAGTAGGTGGCTCTGGTTAAATATCGGCCTGCTAGGCCGCATGTAGGTGAGCATGACTGGCCCAACCGATCACGTCAAACATTTCAGACCTATCTACAGAATGCTCCACATCCTGTGCACATGTACGCACGTAGTGCAGTGGTTAAGGCAATGCTCCTGGGATGCGAGGTCGGGTGTTCGAAACTGTGCGTAAGCTCTGTGTGTTGACTTTTTGGTCAACGGTCACCTAACGGCTACATACGACCGGCAACTGGCATGCATTGCTTTGCCACGAGGCCTAGCAGGCCGAAATATAACCAAAACCCAAGTAGGTTGGGCAGCAGAATCGAGGTGTTGTTGAGCAGGTCGATAGTAGAATCGAGGAGCTGTATCCCTTGGGAATGTGTGGTGGTGTTGCTCACATACACACACACACACACACACACACACACACACACACACTGGAGCAAAGGGGGAGGGAAGCATTGCACGTGGTAGCGCTAGTCAAAGGAAGCAAAACAAGTCGCAATCTGAGTATAACCAAATGAGCCAGCACTGAGAAGTGCAAGCAATAAGGGAAAAGCGTGTGTGGTGAACACACACTCACACACACACTTCTGCAATATCGTCAGAGTCTGCAGGTTCGACAAAGACTACCATTCCATCTGTTTGTAGAGAAATAGATTAAATTTCTTTTTGGCTTTCTAAAAGAAACCCTTAGTATTGTGTTGGGTTAGGGAGACTTTCATTGTTTTCGGTGCATGATGGAGACTTACCTTTCATTTCACATCCTGACATGTCTATACTTTTCTTGCATTCTATTTTAGAATGCTAAAGTGAACCTTCACCTTGCATAATTTTAGTAAATTTTACACAAAGACACATATATGTTTTTTTTTGCATTCTATTGTTTTAGAATGCTAAAGTGAAGCTTCACCTTGCATACTTCTTTTTTTTTTCAAAACTCACAATTGTGAGTGGATAGTATTAAGAACATCAGAAATATACACCGATCCTCGAGCTCAGACCGAGCCTTGAGGGTCAAAGGATTACAAGTTATCTGCTTGGCAGAGAAACCACTACTACTCCTCTGCTTACAAGATTTTATGAATTGTTCTAGACTAGTCCTCTGACGCTTATTGGCCTCAGATCATGTGGATCATCACTCTACTCTCTTGTTTGATTTCACAAAAGCTTGCCACAACCAGATCCCCCTCAAACACGCGGCGGTTCCTTGCTTGCCAAATATGGTGCAAGAAGTAGTACCTGACCTGATTATTTGAGTGCATACGAGAAGAGCAGGACTTCCCAGCCTGTTACTACCAAAGAACCGATCATTCTTGAAGAACTTAATTTGCCATGTCCTTTTAATCCACTTTCATATTTTCCCAGCCATATTGCCTGGCATCCCATGAAAAGGTGGGCTAGGTCTTCACTAGCTATTCTGCACCCCGAGCAACGATCGAACCCGATGCCTATTTCTTGTATCTTCACGCCCGTCGGCAGAGCACCCCACATCACTTTCCACAGAAATATTTTCATATACTGAGGCCACCTTGGCTTCCAGATGTTCTCCATACTCCCTCCTACCATTTTTCCGTCCAGTGCCTCTTCCATAATTTGTTGAGGGGGCTACACCAATTAGCCTCGTGCATTGATGCATGGTAAATGCCTTTAGAGTGTGGTTTTTAAAAGAGGCTACTACTCCCGGGCCATCTCCGAGCATCCCATTCAAAGTTGGATTCACAAATTGGCATCACCACCTTATCAAGCTCTTTTATCACTCTATAGACTAGTAAAGTCTCAAAGCCATTCAGTTGAAATTGGATGGCTAAAGAGTCATCAGTTTTCCAGCACTTCCTGTTGCCATCCTAGAATTTCTCTAGTCGAATGAGCTCCTTATTATTCACATTCCTGGCCATTTCTATCCAATAGGAGCTTTGTGGTGGCCCCAATATTTTAGAGAGCCAAGGGAACTAGTGCAAAATGGAGTTCTTAAAGTATCTGGTTACTTCCCCCCATTCCAAAACCGCAGCTGCAATTTTGCACTTCCTCATCACCTCCCTTGAGAGTCCACCAGATCTAAGATAAGACCACTTTGTGGCGAGAAGTTTGTCATGCATCACAACCCCCTTCCACTTTCCCCCTTTCGATCCCAGTTTTGCTGCATCAAGCATTTCTTTGGTCATGGTAGCCCAAGCTTGGTCCTGTTTAGCAAATGAGACCATAAATTTGGTACAAAGGGCCTCAGCATGGGATACAGGGTTAAGAATTCCGAGCCCTCCTTGGTCTACCGGGCAAGCAACTACCTCCCATCTAGCCCACTGCCATGGCCAGGAGGTTTTTGTGTTGTTCTTCCAAAGAATCCTTTTCACTAGTTTTAAGAATTCTTTCTAGTTACACTTAGCCATCTTGAGCACGGGACTGAGGAAAGCAATATACAGAATCATAAAAGCATTGATCACTCTAATCCGGCTTTGGAAGGGTAGGAGAACGAACTCCCTCCTTCTCATTTTGGCACTTATATTTTCAAGGACCCATTGAAATCTTTGACTGTGGGTTACGTCCACCCCTACAGGGGCTCCCAGGTTTCTAAATACACTCCCTTTTGAGATAATCTCTCCTGTCCAGACTACAAGGTCAAAAGAGTCGTTCTCCGTCAGGGAGATTACTCTTGACTTCTCTATATTGCACTTGGATCCTGAGGCCACGGCAAATGTTTGCACAATCTCCAGAGCTCTCCTAACAACTTGAATGCACGCCTTCAAGAATAGGAGCGAATCATCTACGAACATTTTGGCCAATAGCTGGTCGTTGCCCAGCAATGCTAGACCTTGAATCTCTCCCCGCGCAGCACTGGCTTCAAGCATCGTAATGAGAGGATGTGACCCGATGGCGAAAAGCAAGGGGGCCAGGGGACATCCTTGCTTAATAGACCTTTTAACCTCAAAAGAGCCCACAAGTATGTCGCAGAAAGGGTGAGAGAGAGAGATAGCTCTTCTCAAGGAGAGAGAGAGAGAGAGAGAGAGAGAGAGAGACAGAGACAGAGAGAGTTTACGAGCACTCTTGGTCATGGAGAAAGGAGAGCAAGCGCGTGCGCACTCGGTGTCAACGCACACACACAGACATTTGCGAGCTTAGGTGAGTAAGCTCGTGCATCACTCCTGGCATCAGCCTGATTTTGGAGTTCTCCTCGACATCGGAGACACTAATTTGACGGCTTGGCATTGGCCTCGAGCATTGGCAATTGGCATCGCCATCGGTTTCGACACCGATCAAGCGGCTACTCGGCTAGCGTGCTTTCGTCGGGCGGCAGAGGGCGATTGGGCGTTTTCCTTGGCTTCTACATAGCAAGAGAGGCCCGGCTCTCCTCTAGTGTAGCCTCACCATCGGCCTCCCTTCTAAGCCCATTCCGAAGCGTTTGGCTCCAACGGACATCCTTGCTTTTCCAACCTTGACACAGCAGGAGACGATCGAGAGAGAGCAGCATTGGCTCTTCCCTAGCTCCCATCCGGAGTGGCCCGCCGGCTCCGACGTACTATCCACGGTGTTTCGGCTTCGATGTTTTCTCCAGTTTTTGACTTTGACGACACACATACGACACATTCGGCTCTAATGGCCCATTCCGGAGCGGGTTTTTCTCTCGAGCACGCTCGGCTCTTCGCAGTGTTTCTGGTCGACAGGTTTACCGACCGATGAGGTAGTGTGTGCCAATTTCCCGAATTTACTCACTCTAGCATTTCTTTGCTCATTTTGCAAAGGAAACTCTGTTCATTTTTCCCCGTCTTCTCGCCATAAAAGTTTGCAGTGTTATGCCGTCTTGTACAGTGGTCGATATAGTCCCACTTTGACAGTGATCGAGTGTTTACTCTCACTTCAACAGGTTTTGTTAGCTTGGACCCAGTTTGGTATTCTTGTACCCACTCTCGCAGGAGTGAGGATTGTGTAAGCTTGTGTGGCTACAGACTTTGCCATTCACACAGGTTTCACAGGTTTTTTGTTGACTTTTTGCAGGCAGTTTCTCTTATGGGATGGGTTTTGAGCTAGTTTTCTCTCTACTTGGCTATATGGTTATGCGCTTTATGCTCGGTTGAGCTATTTGTCCCAGTTTATGCTTGCAAATAGCAAATTGTGGAGTTGTTTTATGCATATGCGAGCATCAATTTTTGGTACTATCGGTCATGGTTTTCATGATTGTGTAGTGGTCAAGTAATCTCCCACTTTATTGCCATTTTGACGTTCACTTTATGGCACCAGACATGTATGATAGTGAGAGACGGCGGTCTCGTCCTTGCCGATTGCATTGTGGCCACACAGGACATGATAGACGCCGTTGTTTTAGACGTATGAGACAGCAACGTAGATGTATATGAGATGCTAATATGTCTTTTACACATGCTAGAGAGGTAGTTCTAGTGGCAGTCTATGCTAGTCACGGTGATTTCATGCTTGCCTCGTGAGTAACTTTTGCAGATATGTCTATGGATAGCACACTTTCTCCATAGTGGTTACTAGATAGCGATGTTGCTTTCCTTGTCACACAATGTTGTGAGTGGTTCAGTACATTTTCTAGTGGGAATTTTGATTGTGTGCACTTGGCTGATGGTTCGACGTTTAACATAAAGGGTACTGGAGACATTTGTTTGTCATTGCCTAGTGGTGCATCATACACGCTACGACATGTGTGCTACGTTCCTCAACTGAGACAGAGCTTGATCTTAGTGAGACAGTTAGCAAATTTTGGTGGTCAGACACTTCTTAAAGAGAAGTCTTTCCAGAGCCATTGCGGTTCATTAGTGATTGCCGATGAGCCCATAGTGGTTTGGTATATCCTATGAATGTGTCTGAGGTTCGAGATGGCATAGTCTCAATTTTGTTGCTGGCATGCATTGAGCGAGAGACGAGACGTGTCTCCTTCGTGGAGCTCCACCATGCACATGAGACAGAGCATTTTGATGTGCATGACGTGCAAGTGAACTTTGTAGAGACAGAGATAGAGAGGAAGTACTCTAGTGAGACACAACACATGTTGTTAGAGTTTGTGCAGGTAGAGGCAGAGCAGGTTTTCTCCTTAGAGATACAGATAGAGATGACACACATGGAGTTCTTTGATATGCTAATGTTAGAGGTTGATAAGTTGTGCCAGGATGCACAGTTCCTATGGGTGAGTATACACATAGCATTGAGATGGCTGGGATAGCCAGGATTGTGCAAGTTTCGTCAACGCGTTCGAGTGTCTCATGTACAATCTCTTAGTGTTGAGGCCCGCATTAGCATTTGCAGTGGGAGCATTTGCAAAAGGCATTGTTAGTTGTACGATGACTGACACTAGCATGATGCAGAGTGGAGTTTTGTAGACCATACAGAGCAGTCTGCGAGATTTACATGCAGGCTCTAGCGTGGGTACGCACGCTCACCTACCACGAGAGCCGATATGACTGCATGTAGCTCGATAGAGAGAGCCAGTGGACGTAGGTTGTCGCTCACCAGTTTTCTTGTACATACTAGTAGTTTAGCTAGTAGGACCCACTTATTGGCACATTTGCCTTTAAGTGGGAGGTTGTTAGGTACAGGCGTTTGTGTCTTGCCCGGACGCCCAGGCTATGGGAACCCACCCACTGATACCTTATTCTTGTGTACATATACACAAAAATAACGAGCAGCTCATACTAGAGTCTTGCTCCACCCATACATTGTGTACCCTCTCCTTCCCACACGCACACCGCACCGCGCGCGCGCACGCGTTCGCTTACACACTCTTCAATGTTCAAGCCAATCCCAAATTAAAAACCCCATATCTAGTTGCATAGCATAACCTTATCTAGTTCAGTATGTGTATGTTCACTTTGATTGCATTACTCTTCTATATGTTATGGGGAAAAACAAGCCCCCTTGATTGGACTCACATATCTAGCTACATAGCATAACCTTCTCTAGTTCCGTATGTGTATGTTCTCTTTGATTTCATTAGTGTTCTATATGTTATGGGGAAAAATGGTCCCCCTTGATTGGACTCACAAAATATGTTCCTACATCTTTGGAATGACCACATTGCGGAGCAATATATTTTATAATAATTTCATATTTTCAGATTTTTGTTCCTTCTTGGCCTGTTTGAGTAACTCTAGCATCACATGAAGGGTTTATTTTAAGATTATAGAGTAGAGAAACCCATTATTGAAGAGTATTAGGAATAGTTTATTTTTACTTCTTAGATTGTGTTCAATTTCTTGATCTAATAGGATGTTTTATAACAATTTATATTTTCTCTTTTTGTGTTTCAAACTCAAGTAAAGACATAAGTAGTTTTGAGTGATTGAATTCTAGGAATTATGAAGTACAAAACCTCAAAGAATTTTAGGAGTTTTCTTTTAAAAATGTCTCCTTAGTTTGTGATCTATTTCTTGAGCTTGTAGGATTGTTTATAGCAAGTTGAAGTGTCTCCTATAATGTAAAGAATTCACACATTTCATATGAATATAGGAAACACACAAATATTTTTCAGCGATTGAAGGCATTTTTGTAACGTTTCAGGGCACAAAATTTATCTTAAGCAATGGACATGGTAGCTTGTAGCAGAAAACAATGCTAAATCCCTAAAGATTGGAGACTCTAAGTCACATATATTGTCAATGGAAGCAAGGGCAATGGTATACCTAGTCTCTTTACAAGAGATGTTAACAAAGGAAGGAGCAATGTGTGTACATCTTGCAATGGAAAACAGAACTCTACAAGTTATTCTTATATAGATTTAAAATCTCCAAAATGTGAGATGAAAAATACATGCTTGATGACTTGAGGATGAAGTTAAACAATGTAGGTATGAATGCTCTCAAAGAAAGAATGAGTAAAGTTGGGCATGACCATCTAAAGCATTGACACAATGAAAAGTTATGTAATTGAAACAAAGAATTATATATAGTCAAATCATGAGATGGTATATGTAATGGAAATGTGATGTCAAACTTGCCTATCATGCAAGCTATGATTGAAGTAGGGTCCCCAAATTCATTTTAAATGAAAATTATTTAAAATGGATGAGAAAAAAGAATTGGATGGTGCCACCTTAGAGAGAGTTTAGAAAGATATTAGTACGGACTTTTTTGGAGGACCAATAAGACACAAGGTAAAAAGTCCTAACTTTCTCCACTATCCAAAAATAAAAGGAAACTCTAATGGTAGTGGAAGCTCACTTTGTGGTGAACTCCTACAAGCAATCGGAGGACTAATGCTACCACTCATAGAAGAGACATGGAGAAAATAAGCAAGAGCTTTAGGCGGAGATGGAGACTCGACGCATCATTGAGGTGGTGAGCAGGTTGTTGTGGAGTGTGAGAACAAGAATAGGGCCAACCCAACTAGATCGACTTCTAGCAGTCTGGCACCCATTCACCTACCACCACTTGAGGAGCTTGAATTTTCCACCTAGAGGGTGTCGATAAAGCCACATTGCAACTACTACTATTGCTTGGGAAGAAAAATACTAGAGGCCAGAACACATGAAAGAAGGCCAGTTGTTGCCAACCAGTAAGATAACACTTGGAGCATACCATGCTTCTAGTAAATGCAAGAGAAGGGTAGAGATTGCAATTGTTTGAGGAGATGAACCCAAGATATTCTCAGTTCTAGAAACAAAACAATCAAAGGGATAGAGGAGCCAATAGACAACCACTATTGTTGGTTGAGAAATGTATTTGTGGATTGATGCTCAACTATGTGGGCATGAGAGTAAAAGCTAAGCCATTGATAAACTCCCAATGTTGCTAGAACCAGGAAGGATAGCCACTACTATTTCTTGGAGTGCAAAGCTTGAGGGGTACCTAGGAGGGATACCTACTTGGTGTGAACAACGCATGCAGTGATAGATAGTTGTGCCAAAAAGCTTTGAAGTGGGCATCAATAGGACTGACTACTAGGGAAGGAATCAAAGCATAGATGATGGTGGTAGTTGATGGGCTATTTAGGCGGCCCGTAGCATTCTTGCACTTGGTGACAAAAAGCCATTGGAGGCTTCTTGCTCAAGTATAAGGCATTGCACCTGTTTCTTTCTTGATCCAAGATTTCATGGTTTTTGGTGCACTCCTTGTATTTAAAGTAATTCGATTAGTATGTGATCTATGTATGCAAATCTCATTATGCACCTCACACACTATTATTTAGACTTCCCTAGTAGGACACCATTCTACATTTAATACCACGACAAGGTTATCACATTCTAATCTTTTTATTGAAAACTTACCTTCAATCATTATGACTACGATGAGATTGATCTAAACCAATGTAGTATATTATAAAAACCATCTATTAGCATGGGCATTATTCTAAGAAAAGGATGAAATTATACTCACTAAAAAATTAACAATCAAGTCTTAATAGTGTTCATAGCCATATTTTGCATTGATGTACTCCTAAATGGATGGTTTCAATCTCAAAACATCCTTTTTTGAGATCCATTATAATAGCCTATTGCACTTTTATTATGTTTTTAGTGGAAGTGACAATACTCAAGGTCCGATTTACAAAGAGTCCGGTGTTTAGGTAGTCTAAAGGTTACGTGTTGTTCAAATTTTCATAAGCTTAATTCCTAAGTCGAGCACTTTTCCAAACACAATAGTATCTCAATTGCTCAAGTAAAAACCAAATGGAATATTCCCAACACAAAATCCTAAGTCATAACTTCACTAATTCTAGGAGATAATTATTTTCATTATGCTCTAGATATGAAGTTTGAAATTTTTCAATTATGCGCCCATTTAATAGGTTCTCACACTTTTTTCCCAATATAAATAAAACAATATGAAATGATGAAAGTGTACCTTCCTGATTATTAGCACCTAATATCATAGACATTACTTATGTCAGCATGTGTCAAACATAAACTTTGAAAGATTGAATTCCTATTTAATGGATGAATTTTGGAAGAAAAAACTAGTAAATGCTCTCTACAAATAAGTGAAGAGTAAGTAACGCGGTGAAGACCAAGAACAAGAAGAGATTTAATCAAATACTGTTATGATCATGGAAAATATCTCATTTGGTAGTCATTTCATACATAGGAGAGAGATGTTGTCCTTTGGCCTTTATGATAGAATAGGGAGTACGAGCTAATCATTATACATGGGGGTGCCATAAAATACTGACTAAGTAGAATTTACTTGAAGGAGCAGCTTGAGGTGTTTACAGGCAATGAAAACACTTAGGGCTATTTACATCCCATTGGCTATTACTCTCGCAGGCTACACTATTCAGTGTACCCCCCTATATAACATGCATTCGTGGGATAATTAAGAAACCTCTTTTTTTACATGTTTGAATGAATAAAATGACCCCTAATTTTAGAAAAAAAAATCAAAATCGAATATAAAAAACCTTCTTTTAAGAGAGATATTTGTGTTAGATTGCCAAAAATTTTGCCTTTTTAAATCCCTCCTCTTGAACTCACCTGGTACATTAACATGATTACATAGTACACCCCCCGAGCTATTTCTCAAGGGTCTTCAAGATCTTTGGGCTCTTTTACAAAAAACTTGTCACAAGATTAGCATAAAATTTCCAAATTATTATGGTTTTGGAAGATACATTTGTCGAATACATTATGGAACACTATTTTTGAAAAAATTTCAAAAGATTCATCCCAAATCTTATACATATAGGTTTTTGGATTGTATATAATCACCAATCAATCCACTTACAAATTAATGAAGGATTGTTATTTTTTACCATGTAGGGCTTTGAGGTGCTTTCTGACCAAAAATAATGAGTGATTGATGTAGCAATCCAAAAATAGTAATTGACTGATTTGGAAATCCAAGAATAGTAGGTGGTTGATTAAAATAACAATTGGTTGATTTGACTCCACAAATAGAATGTGCATGACGTGGAGATCCATAAATAGAATTTCATAGGTTTGGCAATCCAAAAATAGCACCATGAGTACACTTCAATAGTCAATGCATGGAAAGTGGACACATAGGCAATGTAGACATGCACACATGATGTGCATACTTGGAAAGTGGACACAAACACTACAGACATAGTAGTAGACAAGTGGCATAAAATCTCTCAACTTTGCACACATATTTAATGGGTTGGAAACCACGGATCCTTTTTCCATAGCTTTTTGGGTGTCATCACTATCTAGACAATGTGTAATCAGAGATGACTATTCGGGGGGCCATGCTATGTAAGAGAGAGGAATCTCCGACTCTCCATCTAGCTTTTGCCTTTCCATTTCTTTCTCTCTCGTTCTACTTTGTAAACATTATCTCTTCTACACTATCTATGAGCTAAATTATCTCTTCCTCTCTTATAGAATTCTATAAAGAAATGCAATCAAAGATGCCTATTCGGGGGCCAATGCTATGTAAGAGAGGAAGCTCCGACTCTCCATCTATCTTTTGCCTTTCCATTTCTTTCTCTCTTATTCTACTTTGTAAACATTATCTCTTCTACACTATCTATGAGCTAAATTATCTCTCCCTCTCTTATAGAATTCTATAAGCTAGAGCTATTCATCTCCAACATTAAATTGTGAGCTAAATACACCGCCTCTCTCTCTCTATCTTGCTCACTATGGTGGTCCTATAAAAAACACAAGTTTCCTAGTTTCCACTGCGTGATGACTATAACCAAACAAGGACAATGGTATCAACGCGCAACTAAATGCTCGTATGTGGGCAAGTAGGCAGTCCAATTGAAGTTTGATAGCACTTGTCAACAACTATGGAGAGACAAGTTGTGTTTCAAACTTTAGGAAAAAAAGAGGAACAAGGAGAAAAAGGCTCAGGGGGTCATTATATGTAAATTCTCCATGTCACGTGCATTCAAGTTCTATTTTAAAAGCCCCTTACCGATAAATTTTCCATGAATAAAACACACTCTTTTTCTATTCAATCTATCTAAACCTCCTTTTTTGTATCCTTTTGTATGTGAAATAATAGTAAAACAATAATTAAAGAACCCCTTATGTTAAATTCATGTGCTACATGTTTATCATGAAAAAATATGTCCATGGAGGAGGCAAGTCCCTTGAGAAAATAAAAACACCTGACCTATGAAGAAGTTTTCTTATATTGTCACTCTTCAAAAACATGGTCTTCAGTGAACCTTGTTATAATCCGGATTGATAGGCTGAGACGGACATACATAATTTTCAATAACAACATCCCAGACTTCATCGCCTTCAAGAATTAACATTTTTACTTTTAAAAAGAACAAACCGAATGTTGGTCAAAAGAAAAACCATGATGAGAACAATCATAGCCATATCTGATTGCAGGAAGATGTACAAGATAAGATCACAGAATCTACATAACATATACGATATAGGCTACAAAAACGAGAGACTTCAACTGAGGACGAGGGAGAAGTATTACCATCTTAATTTTCCAAAAATAAGTAAAAAAGGATGATGCTCGATGGACATTCAAAGAGGACGAGAGAAGGTGCCCAAAAAAGCATGTAAAAGGAAACCGTGCAGACAAAAAGTATATAAGAACATGTGTAAAGACCCAATGCGGACAAAAGAGTTCGTGATGTGTATGACTTATGCGGTTATGCGGACCAAGGTAAGAATTCAATGCTTAAGAGAAGATACTTCATGTAAAAAGCCTCTTATGACATGCTTGTAAGCTCAAAAGGAAGGCCATCTGGTGAGTGGACACGTCGGGAGCTTCAACCTCCGCCAAATCTATTCCCGATGCCATCCATCCACCTGCTCCTTGTTGGATCTGAGAACATCGAGCTGGCTCCTCAAGCTCCCATAGCCTCCGCCGAGAGCTCTCCGAAGAGGGGAGTGCACCGCCGTTGATCATCGCCACAGCTCTGATACCAATTAAAAGTGCGCAAATGGGTGAGTGCGTGGTGCGGGAGAGGAAAGAGGCAAGAGAGTGTGGGTGGAGCTTCCCTAAAGCAAGAGAGAGGGATCCCCTTAAAGAATAGAGACATAGTGATTGCGTGATCGGCTACCTGGTCGCAGGCAGAGGCATAATGCATTTTACCCAACATATTTAGCCCTTCATTGATAGAAAAGCTTCCCTTCTCCTCTTGGAGAAAATAGATCACCAATTCCCAAGTTTCCTACTCATGATGAGGGAGAAGAAAAGAAACCTCAAAAAGGGAGGAAGAAGAAAAGATCTCCATATTCATCTCCTTCCTTGTCTTGAAATTCAAAAAAATTTGAAGGTGAATCATCTTCGATTAGAAACGACATTACAAGGAAGCATAAGCATGGAGGACGTTGTTGTTCTCATGGTGCTTAAAAAAGAGCTCACCACTCAAAGAAGTTCAAAGAAGAAGAAAAACTCATAACCGTTCGCTCCTATGATGGAACTTTTGGCAATACAGTCTCATCAAACAATTCGATGCTACTTTTGGTGATGAACAAATTGCAAAATCTTCAAAGCTTTGCTACATTTTTATAAACCTCTTGATTGCCATGAGACTATAGAGGGGATCAGCATTTTGACGAATAGGTTCATGCCATGTGTGCAAGAATGGTGGGTGTGTAAGAGAGCTGTAAGAGTGGTCAACGGATGCACTTTTCTTCCCAAAAAAGAGCGGGAAAATTTTTATGATTTTCGCCCTTCCATAACTTCTACATAATATCTCCTATTTGAGCGGAGATTATAGATCCATAATCTACAGGTTGAGCTCTTTCCATAGATATGTTGCACGATATGGCTTTGCCACTAGATTTTGAATTTCATTTTGGGGCGAAATTTGAATTCAAATAAACTAGCCGTTTTGCCTATTTGAATTCAAAAAACTGTTCTTTGATTACTTTCTTAATACTAGAGGTTTGACTCCCCTAAACTGCTAAATAAAGAGGCCCTCCTAGACCCCATTCTCTTCCTAATGAGGCGTTCAATAGACATGCGAGCATATGTTAGTGCTCAAAGCCCAAGGAAAATCTTGAAAATTATCCATCACAGCGCTTCCAAGATAAATTTCCAAGATGAGGAAAATAGGTCCAATCTAGGAAAAGAAACACTCCAAAAAAAGAAAAACAGCATTGCCTCTTCCATGAATGGTAAGTCTAAGGACAAGAAGGGCTACTGAGGTAAAGATCGACTCTCTCCTGAAAAGATGTAGTGTCGCAAAGAGAATTGATGCTTCAAATGTGACAAGCAAGGTCAAAGCAAGGCCATGCATATCGTGCATGTCCTCAAAGACATGCCAAGAAAACCACCTCTCGAGTATCTCAAGCCCGTACATTTGAGAGAGAAGGCTATCCAAAGGAGCACCTCTATATGCATGCGAAGACACTTGTTCATGATGCATTGATCTTGTTTGATCCTAGATATACACACGATTTCATATCTAAGGAGTTATCTATGAAGCATTGGCTTCATGCTCATGAGATGGGGGAAGCCATATATGCTGATGGAGTCTTCAAAGGTCAAGAAGCTTCTATTACTCTTTTCATTAATTGAAAATCTCAGACTGGCATGTGAAAGAATACATTGATAAGGAAGATTTTTTATCTCTCCACTCCTTAGTACATGAAGGTATTTTCCTAGGAGCTCCACGGTTTGATCGTATGTTATGATCTATCAAATTTTCAAACATGGTGTTCAAATCATGGGTTGTACAAATGCCCATATCATACAAATACACCATACTTTGCAATCACACGTATAACCGTATGATGCTACACACTATACGACATCATAATCCATAAAGAGTTTTTAAAAAAACACATTGCACTTATCTAAACCGTATGATATAAATTGTGATACACCGTACTTTACATTAGGAAACCATATTGTACTCTTACCATATGAATTTACGATGAAACCTTGGTCTAAATTTAGCATAAATGTAGAGATATGAGTCTCCAAATTCTATTTCATGCTACATTTAACGAGTCGATAAACATTTCTATTTTTGCGTACATGAATTTTGTCAAAGATTTTTGTAATGCTCTCTCTTCCAATGAAGCTCATTCATCAAAAGAGGATTCAAGTTTAAATTATTTTCTTTCTGAAAGTTTTGATTTGTTCATAGATGAAATACCAAGAGAATTGCCTCCTATAAGGAAAGAACCCTCCTAATATAATAAGCCTCCCTATTGAGCCTCTCTGGTTCAACAAGAAGATTCATGTCCCCAAGTTAGTAAACTTGTGGTAAAAGGTATAATAAGAGCTCTTCACCATTTTTCTCTCCTATTCTATTAGTACAAAAGACAGATGTTTCATATCGTATGTGAGGACTATCGTGTGCTAAATGGTATTGAAGAACCATTTTCCATACCAAGGATAGAGAATCTATTTGATAAGCTACACGGATCTAACTTTTTCAAGAGGATAGACCTTAAAAGAAAATAGCATCAAATACATATTATCCTAGAGGATATTCACAAGGCAGCCCTTCATGCCATGTTTGGTTTGTATGAACATTTGATTATGCCTTTGTGCTAACAAATGCTCCAGCCACATTCAATAGAATCTACTTAAAAGAGAGTATTCATTGTGTTGAGCTATGTATGACTCGCTCTACTTAACCTGGTCTCACATATATATATGTAACTTGTCCTCAATATAAATCAATCTTTAGAGCACACTGTGGTTTGTCTCCTCTCTCTCTCTCTCTCTCTCTCTCTCTCTCTCTCTCTCTCTCTCTCTCC
>NW_028221404.1:415517-435909 GCF_014529385.1 Adiantum capillus-veneris | reverse complement strand
TCGTCATTGGAGGTAGCAAAAGTATGTCTCTTTATCAAACGCATATAAATCTTGACAACAAATATTTACTATTGAATAAATATGTGCTTGAAGTAATTTAAAGCAAGTGATATTAATGAAAGTAAACTACTGACCTATTCAGCATGAAGTGTCTCTTCAGAGTATGTAGGCCGAATACAATGTTAAATTTTTCATCGTCACATGAGAAAATGACACAACTTTAAAACCACATAGTGCAAGACCTACAAAAGTGCAAAACAGAAGTATGATGGAGAGCTGGCACTGTGTCTCTCCAAGAACTATAAAGAACGAAAGTCGTGCCCTACCCGTAGCCTAGTGTGCAGGTCAAAGAAAATGCACGCAATGAAAATTTGGATGCTAATAACGGACCTTTATGACTTATCAACATAAGATTTGTTGGTCTCTTTGGAGAGGTTATCGGTGTCAATTTGCAAGCAGGGTGAATGTAGTGAATGTTTTGCTCTGGCAGAGAGGACATGAGGTCAAGATTAGAAACAAACATAAAGGAGTAACATTTACTCTAAATGAAATCATTCACATAAATAAATTTAGTATCTTGTACTTAGCACCACAATGGTCATTATATGGTGTAGATCAACTTGAAATGTATGTTGTGTTATAACACCGTAAATAAGTGTGAGACCCTAGTCTTAGACCTTACCTGTTGTTGCCGCAAGACCAAAATCATGGGCGTGATGGCAGCATTGAAATGAAATGTGATGGTGAGCAACAACAAGAGAAATGCATAGTTTGATGTTGTTTCCACAGAGATTCCAAGTCATCTTCATTCCCAACTTTTTCAAAAGCCCTTTCTTATTCAAGGTTCCTAAGCTATAGAGCTACTTCATGGGCCATATTAGAGCCTGTAGAGGTGGCTCATGTAGCATGATGGTGAGCAACACCAAGAGAGAGGAAAAGAGTGATATTTCCTGGAGATTTTGAGATTATCATGCCTTGTAAACGACTAGAAGGTCAAATGAGTCCCCTCTAGCTAGAAAATTTTTTCTCTTTTACTTGCTCTTTGCTTTGAAGAAGTTTGAGGAATGGACATGATGGCAAGTGAATCTAACTCAAGCTTGGGATTATAGAAGGTGTCAGAAGGTGTCTGTAAGGTTTTTTGGGACACTTAGTACATTGCATAGTGATTGAGCCAGAAGGTGATATCCTTCGCATTTTAATATGACATTAAGAAATTGATACAATGTGCCAATGTTCAACCATTCAAGCTTGGGCACACTGTATCAATTTCTTCTTGTCATATTAAAATGAAAAGGATATCACCTTTTGGATCGGTCATTATGCAATGTACTAAGTGCAGCATATAGATGGTCACTCTTTGGTTGCTTGCATATAGAACCTTGACAAGAAACGTGCATCCTAGAACATTGAAAGTGTTATAGTCAAAAAAGCACCCAAAAAGCTTCTCAGTATCAATTGCAGTTAAGTGACTTTAAGAGTCAAAATTTTCCCACCTTACTACGTCCTTCAATAGGTTATTGTCTTTTCATGTGCTTCATCAAGCATGATAGTAGGATATGTTCAGAGCTGGCTATGCACAGGCATTCTCTCAAATGTGTTCCATTTGTCATATACTTGATTATTGTCTTAAGCTCAATGTGATCCTTGGACCTAACCACATAACCAACGTCTTCACCAATTCTTTAGCAACCCTCTTGGCTAGTACAAATATGTGGCCATTCTTTGAGGTTGTGTGCAGCCAATCTTTCCTTTTGTTGTGTACCTTGCTTCTGCAAGATATTGTGTAGCCTATATTGTTTTCCTTAAACTAGTTTTCTCCAATAACAATTAAAACCTGGTTCTCGTGGATTATTCCAACGGCTCAATTTTTAGTTTGTAAATGTTAAGCCTTTATCTCTACTCTTGTATTGGTACCTTTGATAGCTGGTCCAATGTGGGTGTCTTACCAAATGCATCCTCCTTCCACTCAAAAATCACATACGCAGAGAGTTCCACCACAAAGTTTTGAGCAAGATTGCGCTCTCATGTTTCTATGTAGAACCTTTGAAAGGAGGAACAAGAGAGTTACTAGAGAGGGAGTCTTGATGTTTTTGCTCAACATCTTGAAGCTACACACATCCTAGTTATATATATATTATATATAGAGAGAGAGAGAGAGAGAGAAGAGAGAGCCGGGGGGGGGGGGGGGGGGGGGGGGGGGGAGGAGACTTACTTGAGAGTAGCACGGGATATTGCTTCGCAATATGGTAGAGCTCTTGCTTATAACACAAAGGAATCTAGATTGATGTACCTCGTGATTGAACGCAAGGAAGAATGTAACACCGTTTGGACTTTAACAAAGAGTAAGTCTTTCCAAAATGCAAAAGTTCTAGCTTTTCACCTTCACGAAGAGGAGGCAAAGGGTGCTACATGTGATATGATTTCAATGGCTACAATTACCTGAGAGTATCACACACTTGTGCGTATTTTTTTCCGTTGAAAAATTTTAATTTCCATATGAAATTTTTCTCCTAAAATCGTTTGAAAAACGCTCTGAGCTGATTAACCAAGTAGAAAAAATTTAAAATGTGCACTCTTTATATCCATTTTATTGATCTTGCTTGATTATCAGTCCCCCGTCCCTTCCCAAAGTATGATCAATGTGAGAAGTTTGTATGTCCACGCCACATCTATACTTCTATACTCTTTATAATGTAGCTTAAATTTTTCAAGGAAGGAGAGACCCTCCATATGTCACTCACTGTTTCACTCAAGAGAAAACCACTCTAAAATGCAAAAGGGAGAGTAAGATTGTAAGAAACAACAAGCAACTTTTCAGCTTTTATTAGAATGTAAAATCAAAGAATTTCTTTTTCTTTAGTAGTAGAAAGTGCTTTAGTCATAGAAAGTCAAAGACTTTTCCTTTACGTAGAATAAATGTATTGGTTTAAATGCACATAATAAAATGAGATAAATTTAGTGGAGATTTTATTATTTAATGAGAATTTAATTTTTGAAGATATATTTGGTTTATTCTTTTCAAGAGGTTTTTTTCAATACCCATATTGGCAAAAAAAATAAAGTTTTTACTTCTTTAAAGAGATTGAGAAAAAAAAAACTCGAGTGGTGTCGACTTAGGGTAGTTTCACTTTGAGAAAATACATGTGAATGACCATGTGTGTGTGTGTGTGTGTGTGCGTGAGAGAGAGAGAGAGAGAGAGAGAGAGAGAGTGGAGAGAGAGAGAGAGATTTTCCTTTCGAGTTTATAGGTCTCCGTTCTCAGCAAGGACACCCTTCAAGCCCTTCAAATCTCTTGGGGGGGTCACTCAATATTTATGCGACTATCTCGTGAGTACCGCAGAAGGGTTTTTTTCTAACAGTTTCACATACAAAAAGGTACCATAAAATGTAATTGAAATTTATTTTTTTATAGACTGAATTATGTCAAAAATTCACTGATTAGTCATAGAAAGTCAAAGACTTTCTCCTCTACATAAAATAAATGTATTGGTTTAAATGCACATAACAAGAAGGAGATAAATTTAGTGGAGATATTATTATTTGATGAGAATTTATATTTTAGAAAATATATTTGGTTTTTTCTTTTCATGAGGTTTTGTTCAAGACCAATATTGATTTCTTTATTTTTAAGTTCTTATTTCTTTAAAGAGATTGAAAAAAAAAAAAGCTAGTGTGGTGTCTACTTTGGGTAGTTTTACTTTGAGAAAATACATGCAAATGCATGCAAATGAAGGATTAGTTATCCATGTTATTGACCATGAGAGAGAGAGAGAGAGAGAGAGAGAGAGAGAGATTTTCCTTTCGAGCTCATAGAGCTTCGTTTCACCAAGGAAAACCTTTAAGCCTTTAAATCTCTCGGGGGGGGTCACTTAATATTTATGCGATATCATGTGAGTACAACAGAAGGGGTTATTAAATTTTTTTAATCACATTTTCACATACAAAAAGGTACCATAAATGTAATTGGATTGTTTTTTTTACAGACTGAATTATTTATAAAAAAATTCACAGATAAGGAGTTTAAAGTACTTGAACGCATGTGATATACAAAATTTATATTTAGTGACACACAAAGTCAAATTTCCAAGATATATGGTGTATTTTCAAAAGGGTAGCTAACATTTTTCACCCATAGAAAATAAATAAAATGCTCGACAAAACTCAACTCTCACATTGGCACCCCAAATAGGGAGATAGATTGCCCAGTTAACGTACCTTTTACCCATTCTTGGATATTTTGTCCTTTTTTGTTTTTAAGAGTTAAACCGTCGAAAATTCTTAAAAATCAATAAAATTCACTAAATTTTGATAGGCAAAGGTGCCTATAAAAAATCAACCCCACACACACATAGAGAAAAATATTTTAGCATCCAACAAATGGCGCAAATGCCCGACAAAAATCAACCCTCACATTGGCACCCCAAATAGGGAGAGAGATTGCCTAGTTAACGTACCTTTAAGCCATTCTTGGATATTTTGTCCTTTTTTGTTTTTAAGAGTTAAACCGTGGGAAATTTTAAAAAATCAATAAATTCTCTAAATTTTGATAGGCAAAGGTGCCTATCAAAAATCAACCCCACACACACATAGAGGAAAATGTTTTAGCATCCAACGAATGAAACAGCAAGCAAGCAGAAGAGAAAAGAGGAGAATGAGAGAATAGAATGTTTAAGGGTGTAAAAACAATCTAAAAAGAAGTTAAAGTTACACAACAAGTCTTTAACACTTGAATATCTATGTGAAGGGAGAGAGAGAGAGAGAGAGAGAGAGAGAGAGAGAGAGAGGAGGAGGAGGAGGAGAATAATAATAATGATAATAAATTTTGTAATCTCATAGGAAAAAATACCAGAAGACATATATGGCAACTTGGGCAAGAATAAAGTTGTTTTAGTTTCATCTTCTCTCTCTCTCTCTCTCTCTCTCTCTCTCACACACCACACACACACACACACACACACACACACGTTTTGAAAAAAGAAGAATTTAAAATGTTGTAGGAATGATCCAATGAGATCTCAAAGATCTATTCGATGGTCTCAAGTTCAAGACCTGAGAGAGAGAGGAGAGAGAGAGAGAGAGAGAGAGAGAGAGAGACCAATCATAGCCATCTATAACATTGTAAATTCTTCTTTTTTCAAGACATGTGTGTGTGTGTGTGTGTGTGTGTGTGTGTGTGTGTGTTGTGTGAGAGAGAGAGAGAGAGAGAGAGAGAGAGAGAGAGAGAGAGCAATCATAGCCATCTATACTTTTCTTTAAAGACATTGAGAAAAAGGAGTTTGCTCATCCTTTTCATGCATTGACTTGAGGCCATCACTTCAACCGCAGTGCCAATTTTTCAACTACTATACTATAATGACAAGTCATATGTGTATGAACACATGAACTCCTTGCAAACTGCTATCCATCTAATACATTGTGTGTGTGTGTGGTGTGTGTGTGTGTGTGTGTGTGTGTGTGTGTGTGAGAGAGAGAGGAGAGAGAGAGAGAGGGGGGGGGGAGGGGACGAAGGCCGAGGAGCATAAAAGTTTTGAATGTCATAGTTATTATACTATAACAACAACAAAAGGCTTCAAGATCTATGTGACAAATCTTCAATATAAGAATACATAACATACACACACACACACACACACACACACACACACACACATATATATATATTTATACATACATATATACATTTATGTATACACACACACACACACATATGTATATGTATGTATGTATACATATACATATATATATATACATACATATATATATATACACACACACACACACAAATACACATATATACATGTATGCGTGTGTGTACACACACACACGTGTATATATATGTATGTACATATCTTTATACATATATGTAGTGTGTATATATGTGTGTGTGTGTACTCAAGTAGGGTATGATACTCATATTCTCAAATTTTCAAGGAACCTAATGTGTATACAAAAAAAGGTTGTCTAACATTGCCTCAATGTCCAATCGCACATTTAACAGAGCAATAGTAAGCCAAATGGTTGGTATAGTATAGATTGTGCACAAGGAAATAGGCTCAAGCTGGTTGACTATAATCTGCTCTCTCAAAGAGGAATATGGTTTTGTAATTAAAGGATAAAGATAGATAGAGTTAAATGGCATGCATGGTTTTAGTCACACCCTCAATTTTACACCACATCCTTCAGTTTAGCATAATGGTCAAACTTCCTACAAAAATAAACAATTGAACAACCTTACTTTGCTTTCATTTATATCACATTTTAAGATGCAAATGATGTGAAAGTGTACATGAAAAAATAGTGTGTACCTTATCATACTAAGCCTCTTATGTATTGTTGTGATTATGTATTGTTGTGATTAGGTGATGACGTGAACCATTACCATGCTTGTGAACATAGATAGAGATTTAAGAGAAGCATCTAGAGAGCAACATAGATGTAATCAATATTCTTAAAATTAAGACATCATCTCATCTCTTTGAAACTTGAAGCTTTTCTACTACATTGGAAACTATGAGCCCTTATATTTTCACAACTCTACTCTTACACATGAAATGTTGTATAATTACACACCGTAGCAATTATGGGCCTTCTTTTTAAAAAACTTGCTGGCTTACCTTGTTTGTACTTCTCGACTTGGTAGCACTTTTGTCAACTCTAGGTAGACCAAGGGAAAGATGGTATTGTTGCCATATAAGAAGTTATGATGCACACTGCTACCATGTCTTGCTCATAAGAAAGTTGCAAGGATAGAAGTAAGTAAGAGAATGGAGTAGGACATTGAATTCAATTGTGTTTTTATTGTTGAAACCAATTCTATAACCCACTCCATTTTCAAAAAAAGCTTTATTGTTACATTGATTTCATACGGCTTTCATCTCTTTACCACCATGCTAACTTACCTAATTTGTATGATCAACATTGGTAGCATTGCTAAATCAAGATACACCAGAAGTTGGAGACTCTCTCTCTCTCTCTCTCTCTCTCTCTACCACAATAGAAGTAGATCACTCCTAAGTTTTTTGAACAAGGCTAGCACCTTATGAAAAACAATGTCTATGAGAAGCTCCCAAGCTTGGTATCAAAGAATGCTTTGTAGAAACTTGCATATATTTATGTTTGTTAGAATCTTCAAGAGGTGTAATGCATTACTTTTAGAAATGCAATGAAATATACATGTAGGAATAGAGTATTGATAGTGTTTCACTTGGAAGAGAAGATATCCCTACAAGAATCGAAGCGATGTTTCTTCGGCCGCCGCAGCAATGCGCAGGTCACATACTAGTACTATATATAAAGCAGCTTGATTTTTTCAAGCAGAGAAGGCATCCACGTGTCACTCTTAGGTTCATTTCAAAGAAAACTTTGCAAAATGTTTCATTTCTCACCTTGGAGCATGTGAACCATTTCAGCTTTCAACTTGACAAGTTTAAAAAAATGGATTGACTTTACTTTTTCATTTAAGGAAGACTTTACTTATCCTTGTGAAAGCCAATTTTGGGTGGCTCAACTTTGCTTTCTACACGTACCCACATAAGATGGAGCCAAAACCTAACTTTTTGTTTTTCCCGTTCCCAAGCTCCAAAGTATAGATTCTATAAAAAAAAATTAAAAAGTCGTTTTGGGCACCTACTGGCCATAAATTTTGAAAATTCAAGAAATTGTTCGTATGTGCACTAGTAAAATTTTAGTGGTTTACTTCAAGACAATATTGAAATCTAGCTAGTTCTATGTAAAACAAAAATAAAGTGTGATGGAAAAAGAATATATACCATCAGTCAAGGCCCACTGTAAGGGGTAGGAGATTTTAGCCACTCATTCTATCCATTCTTGATAGTAATCTCCACCATATTGGCTCAAATTTTACTAAGTCAATAGTTGGAAAGTTTGCAACTTTGTAGTTCATGAGCGGGCAACCCACGACACTAAGTGACACAGGGGGTGAGTAAGGGATTGACGACGAAAAAGTGCGGCGGGCATCTCGAGGTAGGTGGGCCCTACCCAAAAAATGAGGGTGTGGGGGAGGAGCTTGGATTGGAACCCATGACCTCATGCCCCAATGCTTTTTGAAGCATGAGCTAACTACGCCCGCCTACGCAAGTTTGAAAGCATAGCCATTTTACCTAATTTTATAAACGCAAAACCTGTACTGGCCTAGGACTAAACCGAACGGGGCCGTGGCCAGGTTTAGTTTAAACAAGCGATCTACGGTGCAGATCGCCTCAACGGCTACGTGTGGACTTTCCGTCATTGATCCCCCCTCCCCCCCCCCCCCCCCCCCCCCCCCCCCCCCCCCCCCCCCACCCCCCCCCCCCCACCCCCCCCCCCCCCCCCCCCCCCCCCCCTTCCCCCTCTTAAATGCTCCATGTTACTTAGTCATGAGGGCATGCAATACATCAACAATAGGAAAGTACAATGGAACTGGTAAAGCACACATCCAAAATGAAATAATTAGCCTACACTCCCTCTGCCTATGTAGGGTTGACAAGTTAGCAAGCAGAATAGTTTTTTGCTCCCTTCCCATGGACTTTTGATGGCCAGTAAGGGACCTCCAGTATCCTTTCCCTTATACTAACTTTCTTAGGTTAAAATTTAAAGCTTGGCTGATATTTACACTACAAATTGCAAAAATTTTAGTAGTTTCCTTCAAGGCAAGCTCAAAACTAGTTGTGACTTTTGCAATTTTAGATGCCTGAAAATCAGCAAAACCCCGAGTAGGCCCTGCCAATTTTGCGTTTGGGGCTTATTAGGGGGTATTAAAGTGGATACCTTTTTTGATTGAATAGGAAAAGAAAAGGGAGTTACAAGGGCGTAGATGACAAGCCTGAGGCGAGTACGGACGGAGGAGGACATGAAGGAGAGAGACGCCATGCGCCAGCAGTTGCGCATACGAGGAGATATTTTTGATGGCAGGTGATCAGAGTAAGCCTTTTGGTGTCCATCATGATCGGGCATGGAGGGCAGGCTTGGTCTTCTTCACTCTTGGCCTATCTCGTGCTCGTTTGCAGACTCGGAGAGGGGAGACGGAGGATCGCTCTCTCTCTTCTCTCTCTACGCGCCATAACACCCCAGATCTAGCATTGTGTGAGGATGGAGAGCAAGCCAAGGAGGATCTTGAGGTCTGTGTGTGTGTGTGTGTGTGTGTGTGTGTGTGTGTGTGTGTGTGTCTTTGTCTCAGCTAAGCGCAAATAGTCTGTAATTGGCCTATGAACTTTGAGAGTAGCGGAATTAGGAAATTAGGTGAAGCACTTTTGAGAGATAACTTTGTGAGCATAGCGGGTGAACTTTATTGATGGTAGCAACATAAACACGGTACTTAATTAACTTGGCATGAACAATACTTTTGCAAGAGAGAGAGAGTTTAGAGAACATGACAATAGTTGAGGACCAGATTCATATGGAGCCGGTCCCCCTCCAATAGGCATTTGTATTATAGTTTCTCCCATCAAGAGAGACTTGGTACAATACAATCTTTGTGTTCCTTGTGACCTAGGTGATGCAATAAAGATGGAAAGCTTCATGCATCACAAACATAACATAAACTTTGTAGAAAGCATTAACTATCCCAAGCCTCAGTCCCAAGGCCTCAAACACCTTCGAAGGTGGAGGAGAGCTAGCGGAGAATGAGGATAGGGAAGAGGAAGAAGAAACATTCCATAGGAGAAAAAAATAGTTCCTCACTTGTCATTACTCTTCTTGCTAGTATACATAATAGCATAGTAATGAAGACGGAGAAGATGGCAAGCTTAAGCATTGAAGCATGGCTCTTGGTTGGATTTGCATTCCATAGCCAAGAGTGTTGGTGTAGGCTCTCACTTCTCACAAGCTTGGAGAAGGAGGTGGAGTTCCTCAACTTGCACCAAGTGAGAATGGATCCACAAAATGAGTGTGTGTGTGTGTGTGTGTGTGTGTGTGTGTGTGTGTGTGTGTGTGATGTACATCCCTCTAGCACCCCCCTTGCTTGCTTGGGGCGAGTAGCAACTTTTCCACATTCTGCAAGCTCAATGGACCTCTCTCCCCCTAGCCAATCACATACAGCATGCAATCAAGTACATGGGTAGTCTTTTGACAAGTGTCCTCCTTACCCCTTAGAGAGAGAGAGAGAGAAGAGAGAGAGAGCTTGAAAATATCCAGATATTTATTGGATGGAACTAGAAGCTCATTGGACCTCTCTTTAGCCCAACCAATAGCATTCAAGCACACCGTGTGGTTAAGCTTAGTGAGAGTTTGACATGTGTCCCATGTGCCCTTTTAGAAAAGGAGTGCCCCTTGGGTGAGTGGAAGGTTAAGTCAAAGATTCCCCTAACTTTGGGACTTTTATGCATAGGAAGCTTCTCAAGCAACTTCCTCATTAAGTGTGTAAGGTCTCTTTTTGACTCAAGCATCTTACTCCATGCATAGGAAGCTTCTCAAGCAACTTTCTCATTAAGTGTGTAGGGTCTCTTTTTGACTCAAGCATCTTACCCCCCATGCATAGGAAGCTTCTCAAGCAACTGTCTCATTAAGTATGAAAAGTACCTCAAGTACTTAGCCATCGAGCATGATAAGCAACTTAGGTGGATTTCCCACCTCAAGCTCAACCCTAGCTTGCCTAAGGTCAAAGGCAAGTTTAGGTTGGGTTCTCACCTCAAGCACATCCCCAACTTGCTTACGGTCAAAGACAAGTCTAGGTCGGGCTCCCACCTCAAGCTCAGCCTTAGCTTGCTTAAGGTCAAAGGACTTTTAACACTAACCATTGGAGGTCTTTAATGAAGCTAACCCTAAGGTCTTTTAAGCTCCATTAGATGCACATTGCTCTTTGAAAGACTACCTCCTTTCGGACCCTTATTGAGATGTAACCATCTCTCCTCTTGGTCCCTTGCTGAGGTAAGTTTAGAAGCACTTATTGCACATTTCTCTTTGATAGATCATCTCCTTTTGGACCCCTATTGAGATGCAACCATCTCTCCTTTTGGTCCGTGTTGAGATAGGTCTAGATGCACATGTTTCTATTCTAACTCTTGTTCCCGTTTATTCTCCCACATTAAATGATTAGTTTAATATGAGAAAATCATTTGGTAAAGTTAGATATTATATTTTATGACATTACCTCTCTCTTGAAATCATAGTCGTCCTCGACTATGAGGTAGAGAAGATAAAGCCTAGTCATTAGTCAATGTTACTTAGCAGGTAGAGGATCCCTTTTTACCCTTCGACATCATTCCAAGATGGATGACTAATCCATTTGGTGCTTGGAGACGTAGCTGCCGCAAGCATGTCTGCTCTTTAGTCCATATCATACTTCCAAAGTAGAGTGACAAGTTCTACTTGGTGTTTGGGAGACGTCGTCACCACAAACATGATTTTAAGCATGCATACTTCTTAAATTTGTGCACAATAAAAAGAGAACTAGTCTTATAAGACAAAAACATTTTTCATTTAAAATGCATTTTCATATGCTTACTCTAGTGCAACATTGTAAGCATTGACAAGGTTCATATTATCCTTAATCTAGGCTCCTTGCATCCATTTAGCATCTTTAAAAGGATAATTCTTTAACTTAATAAGATATCCTCAGATAATCTTACCGTTTCTCTTCATGTCATAGGATGGACTCAGATTGAAGTACTTCTTCTTGATCTTCGATTTTTAAAGGGTCGGCAACTATTGCTTCTTTTGATGGCGCTCCTTTGTAAGGCTTATGTAGGCTCTCATGGAAAGCATTGTGTATGAGCCAATGGTTGGGCAACTTTAATTGATAAGCCATTTTATTGATTGGCTTAAGAATTTAAAAAGGACCATAGTATCTTTTTGCTAGTTTAGCATAATACTCTTGGTGGTCCATAGGATTATTGCCCATAGTATGCCTTAGACGAGCCTTGTGAAACTTTAGCAAGTCCCAATCATTTTCCTAAAAAGGCTAAGGCTCCTCTGTGCTTTTTAGTAGCAGCCCTTTTTGCCTTTGCTTTGAGATGGATGTAACGTCTTCAATTTTGGACAAGATTCTTGTGAGTCTTGGCTATATTCATCAGCAGTGAAGATCTTCCCATGTACTTTAAGTAGTAAGGGACTTTTGGATCTTCCCTCTTTAACCTCGAAAGGTGCTTTCCCCATAGAAGTATGTCCAATGTCATTGTATGCATACTCCATAAGAGGTAGGTTCTTCTAGAACATTGATCCACTTCCATGACATAGGTTTTTAGTAGATCAAGAATTGTTAGATTAGTTATTTCACTTTGGTCATCCGTTTGTGGATGATAGGCTGAAAGAGAAATTTAATCTACTTCCTAGATTCTCAAAGAGACCCTTCTAGAAAGTACTGGTTATTCTAGGATCTTTATCCAACACTATGGGTGTTGGGTATCCATGATGCTTGAAAATTTGAGATTTGAAGAGGGTTGCCATTTGATGTGCTTTAATAGTCTTTTTGACAGGCATAGAGTGTGTTTTCTTGTTAAGCATGTCAACTAAAACAATCCAAGTTGCTTCCCTCGATCAAATTTAAACTTTTGGTATACCACGGAGGAGTTTGAAACATACTCTTGTATGTTTACTTTTCATGGTAGACCAACAAAAAAAACATTTCTACTCTCGAAGAGTAGGCTATGGAATCCCTCTTTGCCCCACATAAGGAGAAGTATGAGATTTATACATGACTTTCTTATTGTATGGATGATTAACACATAGCCTATTTCCGTTTGAAAGATAACCATCCTTCAGGGTGAATGGTTCTTTTTTCTTCCCTATTGTAAAGAATGTAATTACGTACTTAAAGTCTCGGTCAGTAGCATACTCATCTATCATAAAAGATAGATCATTGCGATTGCTATAGACACCACATTTACCCTTGGTCATTGTGAAATTGCATCAACCACTTGATTGTGCTTGTTAGCAATGTGAGCAATATGAAATTTAAATTGAAAAAGAAAATTTTTCTCACCTCATTTGTTTGTTGGAGAGCTTGGTTTGCGTCATGAAGTTCTTGAGGCTTTGTGATCCATTCGTAGGATAAATGGAGTCCCCAAGAGATAGTGTTTCCACGTGTTTAGGGCATATACAATAGCTAGTAGCTTTTTTTCGTATTTGCCCAATACTCACTTATCGAAGTTGAGTCTTTGACTCTCATATGCTATGGCATGCCTTCTTGAAGCAAAATAGCTCCAATGCAATTACCACAAGCGTCACATTGGACCTCAAATGGCTTTGAGAGATCTAGTAGTGTGAGCACGCGTTGAGAGGTAAGATTCTCCTTAAGCTTCTTCAAAAGCTTCTTGTATTTTTGCAGTCCATAAATCCTTAACGTTCCTTTTTTGTTAATTCATGTAATGGGCTTGCTATTAGCGAGAATCTTTTTTAATGAAGCATCTACAGTATGCACACATACCTATGAAGCTTTGTACCTCTTGTAGATTCCTTGGATTAGGCCATTCTTTTATTATCTCTAACTTTGTTGGATCCATACGAGTGCCATCTTTAGAGATAATCTAACCTAAATATTGAATCTCTTGTAGGAAAAATTCACTTTTCCTTTGATTAATGAAAAGCTTATTCTCTCTCACAACTTGAAAGATTAGCTGGAGGTGTCACTTGTACTCCTCAAGAGAATTTGAATGGCCTGAAGATTTTTGTCCATCATGAGTTTGAATGATGTAGAGCATTTGTCACGCCAAAACTTGTAAATTATCAAATAAATCTTCTACCCGCGGCACGGGAAATCTATTTTTGATAGTATTTTTTTTAGTGCACTATAGTCGACACACATGGGATATGTGTCGTCTTTCTTTTGCACTAAAAGCAATGGTGAAAAAAATGGAGAGGAGCTAGACCTCACCATCCTTTTTCCACCAATTCATGCACTTGCCTCATGATCTCCTGTTGTTGAGATTGTGAAATTTGATAAGGAGGCTTGTTAGGCAGTGAGCTTCCTGGTAGGAGCTCAATTGCATGGTCATCATCCCTCATTTTAGAGGTAGCTCACTAGTGATGTCATCAATGAAAAATCTTGGGATCCATTTAGGAAATTAGACAACTCTAATTCCTCTTGATTTCCTTTATTGCAAGGATATGGTGTTCCCCGACTCAATAGCATCTATGTACATGCTCTTTCCCTGTAGGTGAAGTAGATTCTCATTTCAAGGAAATTCATGTTGGAAGCCATGCGGTTAAACCATGGTGCCCCAACGATAACATTCTCATGTTTGAGAGGGGAGATGAAGAAATTTTTTTTGTCCACATAGCTTTGGACATAAGGCCTTAATTTTCCAATTAAGGAAGTAACTGAGACGTCTTGTCCCTTGATAGCTCCATTGGCTTTCTATGCATCTCCCATCTCGTGGGCTTATATGCCTAGCTTAGTGGTCAACTCCGTGGATATGAAGTTTTGAGTTGAACCAGGGTCAAACAAAATAAAGGCATCATGCTCTGGAATCTTTCCCCAAGCATAGGAAGGAGAAATCCTTGGCAATGAGCATCCTCTTTTGGAGCTTCGAACATAGAGGTTCTAGGAGTCTCATTGCGGGCAATTCTATTGGGGCAAGGATGATAACAATGGCCTTGCTTCCCACACTTAAAACATTTGTGGTCCTTACTAAAAGCTTCTAGCTCTTTAGGAGAGAGTTTATATTTACCTTTGTAAACTCCCTTCTCCTTGGATCGATTGTTGTTGTTGTTGGAATAGCCTTGGTAAGAATTTTGGGCATTGGTTTTCCTCTTGGCATCACTTTTGTCTTTATTTTCCATGGGCTTGACATTCCGTCTAGCCCCTTGTTGGAAATTGATGCGTGAAGCAACCATGGTGTGCTGGATTACTTCAGTGAGATAGAACCAGGCCATTGAGAGTTGACATACTCGGCCATCTCTTTGGGTAATCCCACACAGAATTGTCGCTTTTGCTCGGCAAAGTCTATCTTTGAAAGATAGTAGCCTTGAGATGTAAATCCCAAAACTTGTCCACATATTTGTGGATAGACTCATGAGAGAGAAGCTTTAAACTTCACCATTTGGTAAGCACTTTGTCCTTTGCATCACTTGCAATAAATTGCTTCATGATGGAAACTCATAGAGTTTTCCATGTCTTTGGGGCTTCGCCGTTGCCACAAAGGCTAGCCCACCATTGACAAGCCGATTTTTGGAAGTGCATAGCTACATGGTATAGCTTGGAGGACTCCGTGAAGCCCTTGTCTCCAAAGGCCATCAAATTGTTGGATAAAGGCCAATACTTTGTGAGTAGCACCAAAGGTGCCATCATAGGTGAGAAAAGAGATACTCTTTCCTCCCTCTTTGAGCTTCTTGAGCTTTTGTGACCTTCGCCATGCATGGTAAGATTTGCGATGTCCTCCCGTCTTGTATTCTTGGAGAATAGCCATAGATTTCATCGGTTTAGAGGAGGAAGGTGAGGAAGAAGGAGAAGAGGGTGACCTCTTTCTTGCCTTTTCTTCCTTTGTTTCCTCTTTCCTTTTTGAAGTGACGAGGGAGAAGGACTATGGGTTAACCGTTTCCTCTTGGGAGGAGTTGGCGATCGTTTAGTCTGCCTTCTTCGTGGAGCCACATCTTTGGAGGAATCTATGGATTCATTATTTTCTTGATTTGGATTCCTCCTCTCGTATGGGAGAGAGTCTTCTTTTGGGGGGTCTCATCAAGAGGCCTCCTAATCTCTCTCTCCTCTTGGAGAGGAAAGAAAATCCCATAAGCACGAAGTTGTTGAGTAACTTAGGCTTGCAAAGTGGGGTTGCCCATAGCTTGTTGCAACCTAGTGACAAGATAATCAACTAACATGGGGACATCATCATTAGCACCTTCATGTGCAAAATCAAAGCTATCAATGTTCATTCTACTCTCTTGGTTATTGCCAGCCATGTTAATTAAAACTTATGTGTTTACTTAGTGTATGCCTTGGCAATTCAAACCTTAGTTGCTACTCCTCTTAGCCTTTGAAAATAGGCACTTAAGTATCTACACCCACGGCTTGAATTGGTTAATTAAAAAGTAGTAGAGAGTGAGTCTAACACAGCGAAGTTCCAAAGGATAGCTCCTTTCGGACTTGTTATGGCTCGATAATGATAAAGCCGTAGGCAAGTCTAAAAAGACTCCATTATTAAGACCAAATCTCCCGAGGTGTGCACCATTTCCACATAGTGGGCTCAACAAAACCGATAATAGATCCCAATCCCACATACCCTAATATAATTAACAAAAACAACCATTAATAGGCTACTTAAGGACCTCTCTTCTTAAGCAAGAAAAGAGAAACCAAATGCTCTGATACCAATGTAATGGAAATGGCCTATGAACTTTGAGAGTATCGAAATTAGGAAATTAGGTGAAGCACTTTTGAGAGTTTACTTTGTGAGCATAGCAGGTGAACTTAATTGATGGTAGCAACATAAACATGGTACTTTGTTAACTTGGCATGAATAATACTTTTGCAAGAGAGAGAGAGAGAGTTTAGAGAACACGACAATAGTTGAGGACCAGATTCATATGGATCCGGTCCCCCCTCCAATAGACAAATGTATTATAGTTTCTTCATCAAGAGAGACTTGGTACAATACAATCTTTGTGTTCCTTGTGACCTAGGTGATGCAATGATGATGGAAAGCTTCATGCATCACAAACATAACATAAAATTTGTAGAAAGCATTAACTATCCCAAGCCTCAGTCCCAAGGCCTCAAACACCTTCGAAGGTGGACAGAGCTAGCGGGGAATGAGGATTGGGAAGAGAGAAGAAACATTCCATAGGAGAAAGAAATAGTTCCTCACTTATCATTACTCTTCTTGCTAGTATACATAATAGCATAGTATTGAAGTCGGAGAAGATGGCAAGCTTAAGCATTGAAGCATGGCTCTTGTTTGGATTTGCATTCCATAGCCAAGAGTGTTGGTGTAGGCTCTCACTTCTCACAAGCTTGGAGAAGGAGGTGGAGTTTCTCACACTTTCACCAAGTGAGAATGGATCCACAAAATGAGTGTGTGTGTGTGTGGTGTATATCCCCCTAGCACCCCCCCTTGCTTGCTTGGGGCGAGTTGCAACTTTTCCACATGCTGGAAGATCATTGGACCTCTCTCCCCCTAGCCAATCACATCCAGCATGCAATCAAGTACATGGGTAGTCTTTTGACAAGTGTCCTCCTTACCCCTTAGAGAGAGAGAGAGAGAGAGAGAGAGAGAGAGAGAGAGCTTGAAAATATCCAGATATTTGTTGGATGGAACTAGAAGCTCATTGGACCTCTCTTTAGCCCAACCAATAGCATTCAAGCACACCGTGTGGTTAAGCTTAGTGAGAGTTTGACATGTGTCCATGTGCCCTTAGAAAAGGGGTGCCCCTTGGGTGAGTGAAAGGTTAGGTCAAAGATTCTCCTAACTTTGGGACTTTTATGCATAGGAAGCTTCTCAAGCAACTTCCTCATTAAGTGTGTAGGGTCTCTTTTTGACTCAAGCATCTTACCCCCCATGCATAGGAAGCTTCTCAAGAACCTTCCTCATTAAGTGTGTAGGGTCTCTTTTTGACTCAAGCATCTTACCTCCCATGCATAGGAAGCTTCTCAAGCAACTTCCTCATTAAGTATGACAAGTACCTCAAGTACCTTAGTCATCAAGCATGACAAGCACCTTAGGTGGAGTTTCCACCGCAAGCTCAGTCCTAGCTTGCCTAAGGTCAAAGGCAAGTTTAGGTCGGGTTCCCACCTCAAGCACATCCCCAGCTTGCTTAAGGTCAAAGACAAGTTTAGGTCGAGTTCCTACCTCAAGCTCAGCCCTAGCTTCCTTAAGGTCAAAGGACTCTTAACACTAACCATTGGAGGTCTTTAATGAAGCTAACCCTAAGGTCTTTTAAGCTCCATTAGATGCACATTGCTCTTTGATAGACTACCTCCTTTTGGACCCTTATTGAGATGTAACCATCTCTCCTCTTGGTCCCCTACTGAGGTAAGTCTAGAAGCACTTATTGCACATTGCTCTTTGATAGACCATCTCCTTTTGGACCCCTATTGAGATGCAACCATCTCTCCTTTAGGTCCCGTGTTGAGATAGGTCTAGAAGCACATGTTTCTATTCGAACTCTTGTTGCCGTTTCTTCTCCCACATTAAATGATCAGTTTAATATGAGAAAATCATTTGGTAAAGTTAGATATTATATTTTATGACATAGTCAGTACTCTCTATGTGTGGACATATTGCACAAATCAAGGACTGGGTTGGCGATGCTGGGAGGGATGGTGCACGTGGCAGAGCAGATTCCGAGCAGATGGGCACAAGGAGGTTTGTGTTGCTTGGCGCAATGACAAGGTAGTTGGATGCGAGTAGGAAAGTCTCTGTTCATGGAAGCTTCTCTATGTCTCGAGGGACTGCACGTAGGATTGTAGAGCAGGGGCAATGGCTTGAGCCATGGTTGCAGAGGTGATGTGGGTTTGATTGAAGAACAGTCTCGAGAGAATGGTTATCTCTCTTTTGGCAGGTTAGGAGGGACATCGTAGGCACATTTGTGTCTCTGTCTCCTTGGAGATGGTGCGGATCATGGAGACAGTGTTTGGGGGGACGGTGGGGGGGCATTGCAACGGGGCAATAGCAAAGGGGCGAACGAGGAGCAGAGCCTCTGATGATGAAAATGTTGCCTTTGGGTGTGCTCAAATTCTCTAAGATTTCCTAGAATCTCATAAACTAATTAATGGACTTAGTGAATTTTTGACTGAGTAGTATGTATGTTCGAACTAACCTATTGACCCTCCCCTCACCTAAAATGCAAGCAATTTCTTTGAAGACCTTTGGAGTCCCAAGGCTAGAAAAATACATTTTTCCAACTGATCAAAATAAGGGGAAACTTGAAATTCTCCAGTCTTCATGTCAAACTTTGAAGCTTTTGCCGGTAATTACGCTAAAACCTGTGTAAATTTGCCGATTTTCTTAATGGCAAGCTCAAAATCTAACCGGGTTTTTTAGTCGGTTAAAATACACTAGACCCCGGTTTTTTTCTAGCATTGCTTTGGACCGTTTTTTTAAAGAGACAAGTGAAAGGGTCAATGGCTTTCTAAAACAATAAGGAAATGATAAAAATCATATAGGTTGAGTTAATTAGAGTTACATAAAGCGAAACAGTGTTCGAGAATATCTCTTTTATTAAGAGATCAAGTGTCCTCCTCACAAAGAAGCAAACAAAAAGTACTAGCAAAGTATTTGAAATTTGTAAGATTTTTGTACTAAGTTTTGACATCATTGCACCGGGTTTTTCTCTTTACCATGGTTTTCTCATTAATATATATATATATATATAATATATATATATATATATATATTTATATAATATATATCTGTGTGTGTATAAATAGAGAAATATAAATAAATAAATTTACATATATAACAAAAAAACTCATTAACATATATTTTGTATCTACTTTATTTATATTGTGTGTAGTGTGTGTGTATATATATATATACACTCACATATTTATGTGTGTGTGTGTGTGTATGTATATATGTATATGTACTTATAGAACTTACTAGTGAGGGCGAGCTTTTTGAAATGGGGCCTCTAAACCCAAACCAATGGGCCTACCCTCACAAAATGTTCGTAGAGAGGTACGCACACTACTTGGGGCACCATCTTCTTTTGGGAATGGGGAAGGAAACCAATCAAAATAACACTTGCACTCACCCACTCAAGCAACACACTTTGAAAACCCCCTTACTCTATATACACTTTGGACACTTGAACACCATCAACGATTATGCAACCCAATGCCGTGCATCAAAATGAAATATGCAATTTGTGGAATAGCATTCACCTTCTCCCCATAAGAATACCCATAATACATCCAAACTCTTCCTCTCTAAGCATCACTCATCAAAAAAATCATGCGCACAAGACTTGCCTCTCAAACACACAAGAGAATCACTTACATCAAACTAACACACTTTGCATAGAGAGCTCATCTCCATCTATGCAATGCCGTGACACAAATAAAATCACCATGAGAGGTAGCCACATGCATATGTAATGAAGCAAAAGAGAGTTGGAGTGAGAAATTTCTTTAGACCAATTGAATACGTGTGGAGAAACAAACCAATGGTAAATTGAGAATAGAACACTTACTTGATTTCTCGCACACCTTTTAAGGGGAGGACAGACGCTTGCTAACCATCACGAATGCGACACTTGAAAGTTTTGAAGATGATTTCATGATCATTAACATAACCATGAGAGATATCATGATTTATTTACAGGTTATTGAGGTGCTACAAATGATTTATTGGGTTGATGGAGTATGAGATTGTAGAATGGAAAGAGTGGAGAATGAGTTGCACTTCCCTCCAAAGAGGAGGGTTGGGTGTGGAGGGAGGATGTGAAAGAGGGATGAGTTGGGATTTTCTTACTTATTGATAGAAACAACATGAAGTTGAAAATATAAGGTGTGTGTCTTGAG
>NW_028221404.1:379024-415317 GCF_014529385.1 Adiantum capillus-veneris | reverse complement strand
GGCAAGTCCCAAAGCTAGGGATAAGCTTGACTTGACCTTCTACTCACCCAAAGGGCACCTCTTCCTCAAGGGGCACAAGGACACTTATCAGATTCTCCTTATGCTTAGCCACATGGGGTGCTTGAATCCTATTGGCTAGGCTAAAGAGGGAACCAAGAAGCATTAGTTATTTAATTAATTATTTAAAGCATTTTCTAAGACCTCTCTCTCAAATGGGAAAGGAGGACACTTGTCCAAAGGCTACCATGGTTGCTTGATATGCACTATGAATGTGATTTTCTAGGATTGCAGGGGTCCAATCAAATGTAGGCATTAGCTACAAGGAGGGGTTGACCAAGGAAACTAGGGGCTTGCTTGCAGGGTATACTCTCCCACATACACGCACACACACTCTCATTGTGTGAAATGCAAAGTGCAAGAGCTCCACCTCCTTCTCCATGCTTGTTGAGAAGTTGAGAGCCTACACCAACACTCTTGGCTATGGAATGCAAATCCAACCAAGAGCCATGCTCCAATGCTTGAGCTTGCCATCTTCTTTGTCTTTATTACTATGCTATTATGTTGCTAAGTAAAAAGAGTGATGATAAGTGAGGAACTATTTCTTTCTTCTATGAATGTTTCTTTTTCCTCTTCCCTACCCTCATTCCCCGCTATCTCTCACCACCTTTGAAGGTGTTTGAGGACTTGGGACTAAGGCCTGGGATGGTTAATGCTTTCTACAAAGTTTTCGTTATGTTCATGATACATGAAGCTTTTCATCTTCATTGCATCACCTAGGTCACAAGGAACACAAAGATTGTATTGTACCAAGTCTCTCTTGATGAAAGAAACTATAATACAAAAGCCTATTGGAGGGGGGGACCGACTCCACATAAATCCGGTCCTCAATTGTTGTCAAGGTCTCTAAACTATCTCTCTTGCAAAAGTATTGTTCATGCCAAGTTAATTAAGTATTATGGTTATGTTGCTACCACTAATTAAGTTCACCCTCTATGTTCTCAAAGTAGTCTCACAAAAATTCTCACTCTAATTCTCTTAATTTAGCTATTCTCAAAGTTCATTGGCCATTTCCATTACATTGGTATCAGAGCTATTGGTTTCTCTTTTCTTGCTTAAGAAGAGAGGTCATTAAGTTGTCCATGAAAGGTTGGGCCTGCTCATTGCAATAGGGTAAGTGGGACATGAATCTATTATCTTGGTTGAGAAGGACTTAGTTCAAGGTACACCGTTGGGAATTTTTAATAATGGAGCCTCTCGACGCTTGCCTTTGGCTTAACCATTATGGAGCTATGGGCAAGCTCAACAGGAACCATAATCAACTGAGCAATGTTAGACCCTCTCCACTAGTCTTTGCAATCAACAATGTCTAAACCATGGATGTGGCTGCTTGAGAACTAATTTTCAAAGGTAAACAAGAGTAGCGACTAAGGTTTTTGAGGGTACCAATGCACAAAGTAATCTATACATAAGTTTAATTAGCATGGCTGACAATAACCAAGAGAGTAGAATGAACATTGATAACTTTGATTTTGCATATGAAGGTGCTAATGATGATGCCCCCATGTTTTTTTAATTACCTTGTTACTAGGTTGTAGTAAGCTATGGGCAACCCTGCTTTGCAAGCCGAAGTTACTCAACAACTTCGTGCTTATGGGAATTCCCTTCCTCTCCAAGAGGAGAGAGAGCTTAGGAGGCCTCTTGGTGATACCCCCAAAAGAAGACTCTCTCCCATAAGAGAGGAGGAATCCAAAGAACGAGAAAGAAGCGAATCTCTAAGTTCCTTTGAAGATGTGGCTCCACGAAGACGACGGTCTAGACGATCGCCACCTCCTCCCAACAAGAGGAAACGATCAACCCACAATCGTTCTCCTCGTCACTTGAAAGGGAAGAGAGGAAACAAAGGAAGAAAAGGGCAAGAAAGAGTCCACCCTCTTCTCCTTCTTCTTCACATTCCTCCTCTTCTGACGAAAGCAATAGCTATTCTCCTAGAGAATACAAGAGGAGAGGACATCGCAAATCTTACCCTGCATGGCAAAGGTCCCAAAAGCTCAAGAAGTTCAAAGAGGGAGGAAAGAGTATCTCTTTTCTCACCTATGATGGCACCTTTGCTGCTACCAACAAAGTATTGGCCTTCATCCAGTAATTTGATGCGGCCTTTGCAGACGAGGGCTTCACGGGGGTCCTCCAAGCTACGCCATGTAGCTATGCACTTCCAGAAATCGGCTTGTCAATGGTGGGCTAGCCTCCATGGCAATGACGAAGCCCCAAAGACATGGAAAACTCTACGAGTTTCCATCATGAAGCAATTCCTTGCAAGCAATGCAAAGGAGGGAAAAGAGCATGTACATAGATGCTAGTGAGTCTGGTCGTACTATACCACTTGTAAATTCTCTTGCTTTTGATAAGTCAATGAAAAACTCACTTTTTGCGTACATGATTTTTTTCAAAGAGTCCATGAAAGGTCCTAATGTTTTATCAAATGTGACTGGTAGGAATCAAGAAGAGTTAGACTTGTCTAATTTTCTTAATGGATTCCAAGATGTGTTCATCAATGATATCCCTATGGATTTACCTCCAAAATGAGGGGATGATGACCATCGAATTGAGCTCCTACTAGGAAGCTCACTACCTAACAAGCCTCCTTATCAAGTTTTCGAAGCTCAACAAGAGGAGATCATGAGGCAAGTACAAGAATTGGTAGACAGAGGGATGGTGAGGCCTAGCTCCTCTCCCTTTTGTTCTCCAGTTCTTTTAGTGCAAAAGAAATATGATACATACTGCATGTGTGTGGACTATCGAGAGCACTAAACCATATCGCTATCAAAAACAAATTTCCCGCACCACGGGTAGAAGATCTGTTTGATAAGCTACAAGGTTCTACCTACTTCATTAGGATTGACCTTAAAAGTGGCTATCATCAAATAAGGATAGTGAATGAAGATATCCTAAAGACCGCGTTTCGTACAACGTTTGGTCTTTATGAATATCTAGTCATGCCTTTTGTCTTGACTAATGCACCAGCCATGTTCAATCATTTAATGAAGAAAATCTATAGACCCTACCGCAAATTCACTGGAGTGTTCTTTGATGATATCATCATCTACTCCAAATCCTTGGAGGAACAAAAGCAACATCTCCAGGTGATTTTTCAAGCTTTGAGGGAGAACAAGACTTTTATCAATCAAAAGAAGAGCGAATTTTTCCTTCAAGAGATTCAATACTTAGGTCATATTATCTCTCAAGATGGTTTCCATATGGATCCATCAAAGTTGGAGGTAATAAAAGCATGGCCTAATCCAAGGAATCTACATGAGCTACGAAGCTTTATTGGTATGTGTGCATACTATAGACACTTCATACCAAATTCTCTCCAATAGCGGGACCATTACATGACTTAACAAAGAAGAACGTTAAGTCCTCTCATGGACTGCTAAGGAGTAAATTCTTTTGACAAGCTCAAAGAGAAGCTTACCTCCCAACCAGTCCTTATGCTTTCGGATCTCTCAAAGCCATTTGAGGTCCAATGTGATGCTTGTGGTGATTGCCTTGGATCAGTATTGCTTCAAGAAGGGCATGCCATAGCATATGAGAGCTGAAGGCTCAATGGCGATGAACAAGTCTTGGGCATATAGAATAAAGAGCTTTTAGTTGTTCTACATGCCCTAGACACATGAAAGCATTATCTACTGGGAACTCCACTTATTTTGCAAACAGACCACCTAAGTCTCAATTACTTCATGACGCAAACCAAGCTTTTCGACAAACAGATGAGGTGGACACATTTTCTTTTGCAATATTATTTTCATATTGCTCACCATTGATGGTAAGCACAATCAAGTGGCCAATGCACTTTCACGATGACCAAAAGTCAATGCGGTTGTCATAGCAACTCACAATGATCTATCTTCTATGATAGATGAGTATACTACTGACCCTGACTTTAAAGACATAATTTCAACCCTTGCTTTGGGGAAGAAAGAGGAACCATTCATCTTGCAGGATGGTTATCTTCTCCATGGCAATAGGCTATGTGTTAACCACTCCCTTCATGAGGAAAGTCATTGTTAGAAGCTGGACACACCCTACGGAAATGACTGCTCGACGGATTATTATTTTTGTAATTAATCATTTATTGAGGAAAACCCGACATTTCACCTTTGTAAATATTGGGGCTGACAGAAGTTTCCAGATTGTATCCCAGTTTGGACATTTAGATTGAGTGGATGGTTAAATTGGAAACATTAGGGTTGAGAATTGTAAGGTATTTATACCACTTTTTGACCTAAATAAAAAACCCTTTGTCATTTTAAAAAGTTTTGAAGTCTACGAGTGAGTTTGTACTGTGTACGAGAGAAAGTGAGAGCTTCATCTTGTCGCTAGGCAAAGCGCTCGGGTGGTCGAAATCAAGGATAAGGTGTCAAAGTGCATCGTGTTACCCCTCCGACAAAGGCTCTGCGCCAATCTAAGCTACATTGCGCGCATACGGTCCTTGGTTTTGTGAGCTCCATCTCGAACTTACTCTGGTGATTCGGGTGACCATACGTTATCCCTAGGTTTTTGCATTTCAGCATATCCACCCGTTCGCATTGAGTAGAGCTATTTGCAAGTCGTCTTTTCCAAAATCTACGTTGTTTTCTTAGAGTAGCTCTACTCAATGCGAACGCGGGATATGCTGAAATGCAAAAACGGATAACGTATGCTCACGAATCACCAGAGGAAGCTCGTAGATGGAGCTCACAAAACCAGACCGTATGCGCGCAATGTAGTATTGGCGCATAGCTCTCGTCGGGGGCAACACGATGCACTTCTCCACACTTGATTTCGACACCGGTGCGCCGTAGCGTCAAGATGAAGCTCTCACTTTCTCTCGTACACAGTACACTCACTCGTAGACTTCAAAACTTTTTAAAATGACAAAGGTTTTTTATTTAGGTCAAAAAGTGGTATAAATACCTTACAATTCTCAAACCCTAATGTTCCAATTTAACCATCCACTCAATCTAAATGTCAAAACTGGGATACAATCTGGAAACTTCTGTCAGCCCCATATTTACAAAGGTGAAATGTCGGGTTTCCTCAATAAATGATTAATTACAAAAAATAATAATCCGTCGAGCAGTCTTTTCCGTAGGGTGTGTCCAGCTTCTAACAATGAATTCTCATGAAGGGAGTGGGTAACACATAGCCTATTGCCATGGAGAAGATAACCATCCTGCAAGATGAATGGTTCCTCTTTCTTCCCAAAGCAAGGGTTGAAATTATGTCTTTAAAGTCAGGGTCAGTAGTATACTCATCTATCATAGAAGATAGATCATTGTGAGTTGCTATAGACACCGCATTGACTTTTGGTCATCGTGAAAGTGCATTGGCCACTTGATTGTGCTTACCATCAATGTGAGCAATATGAAAATAAAATTGCAAAAGAAAATGTGTCCACCTCATCTGTTTGTCGAAAAGCTTGGTTTGCGTCATGAAGTAATTGAGACTTAGGTGGTCTGTTTGCAAAATAAGTGGAGTTCCCAGTAGATAATGCTTTCATGTGTCTAGGGCATGTAGAACAACTAAAAGCTCTTTATTCTATATGCCCAAGACTTGTTCATCGCCATTGAGCCTTCAGCTCTCATATGCTATGGCATGCCCTTCTTGAAGCAATACTGATCCAAGGCAATCACCACAAGCATCACATTGGACCTCAAATGGCTTTGAGAGATCCGAAAGCATAAGGACTGGTTGGGAGGTAAGCTTCTCTTTGAGCTTGTCAAAAGAATTTACTCCTTAGCAGTCCATGAGGACTTAACGTTCTTCTTTGTTAAGTCATGTAATGGTCCCGCTATTGGGAGAGAATTTGGTATGAAGTGTCTATAGTATGCACACATACCAATAAAGCTTCGTAGCTCATGTAGATTCTTGGATTAGGCCATGCTTTTATTACCTCCAACTTTGATGGATCCATATGGAAACCATCTTGAGAGATAATATGACCTAAGTATTGAATCTCTTGAAGGAAAAATTCGCTCTTCTTTTGATTGATAAAAGTCTTGTTCTCCCTCAAAGCTTGAAAATCACCTGGAGATGTTGCTTTTGTTCCTCCAAGGATTTGGAGTAGATGATGATATCATCAAAGAACACTCCAGTGAATTTGCGGTAGGGTCTATAGATTTTCTTCATTAAATGATTGAACATGGCTGGTGCATTAGTCAAGACAAAAGGCATGACTAGATATTCATAAAGACCAAACGTTGTACGAAACGCGGTCTTTAGGATATCTTCATTCACTATCCTTATTTGATGATAGCCACTTTTAAGGTCAATCCTAATGAAGTAGGTAGAACCTTGTAGCTTATCAAACAGATCTTCTACCCGTGGTGCGGGAAATTTGTTTTTGATAGCGATATGGTTTAGTGCTCTCGATAGTCCACACACATGCAGTATGTATCATATTTCTTTTGCACTAAAAGAACTGGAGAACAAAAGGGAGAGGAGCTAGGCCTCACCATCCCTCTGTCTACCAATTCTTGTACTTGCCTCATGATCTCCTCTTGTTGAGCTTCGAAAACTTGATAAGGAGGCTTGTTAGGTAGTGAGCTTCCTAGTAGGAGCTCAATTCGATGGTCATCATCCCCTCATTTTGGAGGTAAATCCATAGGGATATCATTGATGAAACACATCTTGGAATCCATTAAGAAAATTAGACAAGTCTAACTCTTCTTGATTCCTACCAGTCACATTTGATAAAACATTAGGACCTTTCATGGACTCTTTGAAAAAAATCATGTACGCAAAAAGTGAGTTTTTCATTGACTTATCAAAAGCAAGAGAATTTACAAGTGGTATAGTACGACCAGACTCACTAGCATCTATGTACATGCTCTTTTTCCCTCCTTTGCATTGCTTGCAAGGAATTGCTTCATGATGGAAACTCGTAGAGTTTTCCATGTCTTTGGGGCTTCGTCATTGCCATGGAGGCTAGCCCACCATTGACAAGCCGATTTCTGGAAGTGCATAGCTACATGGCGTAGCTTGGAGGACCCCGTGAAGCCCTCGTCTGCAAAGGCCGCATCAAATTACTGGATGAAGGCCAATACTTTGTTGGTAGCAGCAAGGTGCCATCATAGGTGAGAAAAGAGATACTCTTTCCTCCCTCTTTGAACTTCTTGAGCTTTTGGGACCTTTGCCATGCAGGGTAAGATTTGCGATGTCCTCTCCTCTTGTATTCTCTAGGAGAATAGCTATTGCTTTCGTCAGAAGAGGAGGAATGTGAAGAAGAAGGAGAGAGGGTGGACTCTTTCTTGCCCTTTTCTTCCTTTGTTTCCTCTTTCCCTTTCAAGTGACGAGGAGAACGATTGTGGGTTGATCGTTTCCTCTTGTTGGGAGGAGGTGGCGATCGTCTAGACCGTCGTCTTCGTGGAGCCACATCTTCAAAGGAACTTAGAGATTCGCTTCTTTCTCGTTCTTTGGATTCCTCCTCTCTTTGGGAGAGAGTCTTCTTTTGGGGGTATCACCAAGAGGCCTCCTAAGCTCTCTCTCCTCTTGGAGAGGAAGGGAATTCCCATAAGCACGAAGTTGTTGAGTAACTTCGGCTTGCAAAGCAGGGTTGCCCATAGCTTACTACAACCTAGTAACAAGGTAATTAAAAAAACATGGGGGCATCATCATTAGCACCTTCATATGCAAAATCAAAGTTATCAATGTTCATTCTACTCTCTTGGTTATTGTCAGCCATGCTAATTAAACTTATGTATAGATTACTTTGTGCATTGGTACCCTCAAAAACCTTAGTCGCTACTCTTGTTTACCTTTGAAAATTAGTTTCTCAAGCAGCCACATCCATGGTTTAGACATTGTTGATTGCAAAGACTAGTGGAGAGGGTCTAACATTGCTCAGTTGATTATGGTTCCTGTTGAGCTTGCCCATAGCTCCATAATGGTTAAGCCAAAGGCAAGCGTCGAGAGGCTCCATTATTAAAAATTCCCAACGGTGTACCTTGAACTAAGTCCTTCTCAACCAAGATAATAGATTCATGTCCCACTTACCCTATTGCAATGAGCAGGCCCAACCTTTCATGGACAACTTAATGACCTCTCTTCTTAAGCAAGAAAAGAGAAACCAATAGCTCTGATACCAATGTAATGGAAATGGCCAATGAACTTTGAGAATAGCTAAATTAAGAGAATTAGAGTGAGAATTTTTGTGAGACTACTTTGAGAACATAGAGGGTGAACTTAATTAGTGGTAGCAACATAACCATAATACTTAATTAACTTGGCATGAACAATACTTTTGCAAGAGAGATAGTTTAGAGACCTTGACAACAATTGAGGACCGGATTTATGTGGAGTCGGTCCCCCCCTCCAATAGGCTTTTGTATTATAGTTTCTTTCATCAAGAGAGACTTGGTACAATACAATCTTTGTGTTCCTTGTGACCTAGGTGATGCAATGAAGATGAAAAGCTTCATGTATCATGAACATAACGAAAACTTTGTAGAAAGCATTAACCATCCCAGGCCTTAGTCCCAAGTCCTCAAACACCTTCAAAGGTGGTGAGAGATAGCGGGGAATGAGGGTAGGGAAGAGGAAAAAGAAACATTCATAGAAGAAAAGAAATAGTTCCTCACTTATCATCACTCTTTTTACTTAGCAACATAATAGCATAGTAATAAAGACAAAGAAGATGGCAAGCTCAAGCATTGGAGCATGGCTCTTGTTGGATTTGCATTCCATAGCCAAGAGTGTTGGTGTAGGCTCTCAACTTCTCAACAAGCATGGAGAAGGAGGTGGAGCTCTTGCACTTTGCATTTCACACAATGAGAGTGTGTGTGCGTGTATGTGGGAGAGTATACCCTGCAAGCAAGCCCCTAGTTTCCTTGGTCAACCCCTCCTTGTAGCTAATGCCTACATTTGATTGGACCCCTGCAATCCTAGAAAATCACATTCATAGTGCATATCAAGCAACCATGGTAGCCTTTGGACAAGTGTCCTCCTTTCCCATTTGAGAGAGAGGTCTTAGAAAATGCTTTAAATAATTAATTAAATAACTAATGCTTCTTGGTTCCCTCTTTAGCCTAGCCAATAGGATTCAAGCACCCCATGTGGCTAAGCATAAGGAGAATCTGATAAGTGTCCTTGTGCCCCTTGAGGAAGAGGTGCCCTTTGGGTGAGTAGAAGGTCAAGTCAAGCTTATCCCTAGCTTGGGACTTGCCCCCTTATTTGTAGGGACCCTTTTTGACTTAAGCTCCTCAAGCCCTTACCTTCCAAGCATGGGAAGCTTCTCAAGCACCTTAGTCAGCAGATATAGGCTTAGCATGAGCATGTGTTCTATCTCTCTCATGCCCCTAGCTTGTAGGCTCGCCCCCCTCTTTGTAGGGCTCAACTTGGACTTGGACTTGGACACCTCAAGCACAGGGCCAGCTTGGCCAAGGCCTTAGTTATCAAGCATGTCAAGCACCTTAATTGTTAATACTTAAAACGTGAACCTAGCTTAACCTAAGGTCTAAGGACTTTTATGCTAACCATTCGAGGTCTTTAATGAAGCTACCCTGCTATTGAACAAATGGGTGTTAGAGTCAGGATTTTGAGGGTCTTTCAAGCTCCCATAAGCACATGTCTATATTCTAACCCTTGTTCCCATTTATTCTCCCACATTAAATGATCAGTTTAATATGAGAAAATCATTTGGGTTGGTTAGATGTTAGATTTTATGACAACAAGACTTCATGAGAAACACTATAATAGAGTACTACAACAAGATTGACAAACAACTACTCAAAGTTGAGGCACAAGAGCTCATATGCACAAAGACAAAAGGGATCTCAATGTTCACATTTCAAATACCCCAGTTTGGCTTCAACATAGATCTCCACAAACTTCTCGAGGTTGACATGACATCTAAAGGTAATGTACTAACCAAAATGAAGAATGAGCTTGAGAATGTAGAGAACGAGTCCATACTTACCAATGATAAGTTCAACTAGCACTTTGATAGAGAACTTTACAATAGATGCTTTGGAGATGGCACTAATCCCTTCATAAATAAGGACAACTAGTCAGGTGAGTAACCTAACAAGGTACATTACTCTAGTTCATATTGTCATTTTCATCATTGATATACTAACATGCTCATTTGCAGTGCAAGAGAACAAGAAAACCCCCAAGAGATAGCTAGAAGAACAATGAGTGCCTATCCGGTTAACTCACGAGATATGATAAAACGTTTGAAAAGTGTCTACCTCGCGATTTCATATTAATCATCAAGTGATATACTGGGTATGTTTAAGGTAGTACTTAGAGAAGTTGCATGCACTTGGTTTCAATCATTGCTTGATGATGCAGAGGTAACCTTCAACAAGTAGGTTCTTGGCTCACCACTTTCTTCAAACAAGTGCCCAAAAACTATGGCAAGAAATTCTCATTTTGAAACAAAAATCGCTTGATGCTTATCATGCATACAATTAAGAGTTTTTCTGTTTATGGAATCTTTTATCAAGGAGTCTCCCTAACCTTGGGGATACTGTTGGGTATGCAAGCCCAAGTTTGTCTAGCTCGTGGGCATAGTCTCCTAAAGCATGCAGGATAGTCCAGTTGCAAGTTAAGTTTGCATGGCCTTTTTATGGCTTTATATACATTGTAAGGCTCTTTAATTATCAATAAACAAAAATAGGGTGTTCTTTTTTGTTGCTTCTCAGCTGTGTCGAATCTCTTCTCTCTTTCTCGCTTCTGCTGCACTCATCATCTCGCCATGAATCCCCTCCGGCTTCATCCTCCCTAGCCGCCTCCCCAACAGATACAATTTATGCACTAACAAACCCTTGGTCACATTCCTTCAATGCCCAATAGTTGGATTTTTCCTCATGATGAAAATTGTATTAATTTTTTTCAATAGTTAGATTACATTATATTGTCAATAATGCTAAATGAATTGTTCATCCTCGTTGGAATTAACTATTCTCCTCTCTCAAAGGGATCTATATATTATTTCTTGATGTAATCATGAATGTCAATCGATAAAATTGAACTATTCCCATTACTTGTAATCGATATCTTGGCCGCCATTAGAGACCCGTTACCATTGTCGAACCCACTACCACTACTTCTCCGGAATAATGACAATCTAGTTTTGTTTACACAAATAAAAGACGCTTTCTAAAATTAGTGTACTCTTACCTAATTATGGACTCTTATTATCATCATATTGGCTAGTATAATAGAATATATTGATTAGGGAGATCCTCCCCCCCCCCCCCCCCCCCCCCCCCTCCACACACACACACACACAACTAAAGGGTCAACCTCTCAATATATATGCCTACATGAGACTCCACCCTCACCTCCCTCAACATGTGCATGCGTGCGTGCGAGCGAGCGAGCGAGCGAGAGAGAGAGAGAGAGAGAGAGAGAGAAGAGAGAGAGAGAGAGAGAGAGAGAGAGAGAGAGAAAATTTGGAGAACAATCTCCATTTTCTTTTTTGGGTGTGCGACAAACATATCAACATACTTGCATTCTATTACATGCTATTAGCCCGAATATTTTTGGATTCCTCCTTGCCGCATCATAAAAAAGACTACTTATCTTACAAGAAAATCTACGATGTGACATCTTTCGCAATTTGAACTTTGACGGGCACAACATATAGCACAATGTCTTGACCACGCTAGCCCTCTAAACTTCTCGGGCTTGGGCTCAACACATAGCCTTGTGTTCCCTCTTCGCGTGAGCCGGGTCGGCTCTGCACACGGTGTTGCCCATCCTTCTAACTCTTGTGCGACCTGCTTGCCATGACCATCATTTGGCTCCACCCCTAGCTGGATGACTCATTGCCACACGCTCCCTCTCTTCCTTTTCCCTTCGCTATTTCATTTTCCTCCAGCTTTCCCTTTGAATCTCCTGTGATTCTTCTTCTCCTATCTTTTCTCGTAATCGTGGCTACATATTGGCACCAGATTTTGAATTTCATCATGCAAGACCTTGCTAGATAATTTCCTATGGGAGCCCTAAAGCTCCAAGTCTACCATAATAAAACTCTTTCTCCATTCGTAGCAACGTGTATCAAACTCATGATGTTGAGGTCGCAGAGACATCTTTAGGGTAAGCCAGCCCGCCTCAATCAGCTTCGTGTCTTGGATCCAACCCGTATGCATTGAAACAAACACTCCATCTCTCCCTCACCCGCCACTTTCCTCCCTTCCCATGCACACCACTTGGTAATGTGCTCGTTGGTTGCCTCATGGCCTCCTACATGCGACCTTTCCCTTTTCCCCTTCAATTGCCAAGGTATCCAAGAAGATTCCCTTTAATGAAGCCCAATTTCAGAATTGAATTGAGCTACATCATAGCAATGAATCGATCTTGGAACGTCATGCTCCAGATGAGGGCAACTACACTGACCACCACACCGCCAACGGCTTGTCGCTCCCAGAGTAAGCCACGAGCTTTTTTTTTGGTGCCGCCTCGCCCGTCACCAATGTATTTTTTTTGGACACCGACCTTGAAATATTACTCAAGTTTTTGGCGAGAAAATGAATCTAAATTTATGAATTTAACAAGTAAAATATTTTAAAATTAGATTTATCATTTTGTAAACAAAAATTTTAATTTAGTCCTTAATTGGTCATTTTTTTCAATATCACATGTAAGGATAAAAGGAACATCTCTTACAACATCTTATATAATAGAAAGAAGTGATTTAAGTAGTGCCACCTAAACTTTTCAAATAAGTATCAATGTCACAACACACCTTATATGTACTAGGGTTTCGCTAGGGGACAACATCTTGTTGAGTAGGGCAAGGTCTTTGAAATCTAGATGAAAACTAAATGCAGAAGTGTGAAGATTTTAGATCTCTTACATAGAATCTAGTTAATCATGCGTAGGTCAATCATAGAAAAGTTAGGAGAGTGAAAATAAAAGAAATTATGATGATAGGAGCCCATTAAAATTCCATGTAACAAAATCTAACAACCACATGTAGGCTTTAATATTTTGGGTCCATGTCATAATGTGATGTGTTTCATCAAACCTACTTGGCCCTCAATCTCTCCTACCATCAAGTTCTTCAGTGGGCATATCTTTGGCGACTAGCTACCCCAAAATACAAAACGTTATAGCAAAGTCTGGCGAAAAACATCTTAAGGTCTACACCAATAAGAGCCAAAAAAAAGCTCAAAAATTTTCAAGATTTGCCATATTGGCGATTTTTAGCCAAAAAAAATACACTGTCCATCACTGCCTACCAGATGTCACCATCTTGCCCTTGCCCCTGTTTGCGCCACCTTCCCTACCACCTCTGTATGCCATTCACTTGCCTTAGTTGACTTGTGCTGTTTGCGGGCCACGTGCACCCCCCTGCGGGACTAAGTGGCACAGGCAGAAGGGGGGGGGGGGGGGGGGATCTACGGTGGGGGAATTATGGATCATAGATCTGGGCGGCGACGCCGAAAGTAATCTAGGGTACCCTAGATCACAAAATTAATTTAGGGTACCCTAGATTACTTTGGGGGTTGCCGCCTTGCACGTGTTTTAATTAAATTAGGCCCCCATGCTTCAAAAACGCGCGCAAGGGGAAGCGGTTAGGGCATGTACCTCCCATGGGTGAGGTCACAGGTTCAAACACCCACCCGCAAAATGGGGTACCCTAGATTACTTCGAAACACGAAAATCCTAGATTACAAAAAAGTAATCTACCGCCCACATTCCCTTGGCCGTAGATCCCAGCTCCCCATGCCCATGCCCGTGCCTTCCCCTTCCCCCCCCCCCCCCCCCACACCCCTCCTTTCTTTCCCTCTTAGGGAGGTTAATCCAACCTTTTTTTTAAATGGAAGGCTTGAACTCGAGTGCATTAACTAATGGCTCTATCAATGCTTGAGTAACCATTGTCACAATAGTCGCCATTATAGCGTGGACACGCTTAACACGGTTAAAAAAAATGTTGCTCCCCCCATCCCACTCGGGCTACTCCCATCGGCCCTGTATTATCACAGGTGTAACCACTAGTGCAACAACCATTGTTGCAGCATGTATGCTCCCCCCAACCCACTTGGGATCCTCCCAGCTATCCTCATTGCATGCCCTCCACCTACACCAAATCCTTACCTTTCCTTTCTTCTTTAACCGATCCGCACCAAATTCCCACTAATAGAGCATTTTTCAAAATCGTGGATACTACTCGACTATTGACTCATGTAAAATGAAATTCAATAGTTGAAAGATGCCTCTGCATCTTCCAACTGATGCATCTTCCTCAGAAGACTCAACAACGATGCATGCAATGCAGGGCATTGTGAACAAAAGCAAACCCTGACGACGCGTGCGACTCCAAGAGAGAAAGAGAGAGTCTCAGTGACCTCTCTCATAGCCATGAGGTAGAGAAAATCCACGGGACCATTGTTGCGCACGCACACACACACACACACACACACAACACACACACACACAGAGAGAGAGAGAGAGAGAGAGAGAGAGAGAGAGAGAAGAGAGAGAGAGAGAGAGAGAGAGAGAGAGAGGAGAGAGAGAGAGAGAGAGAGAGAGAGAGAGAGAGAGAGCTTTTTAATGTCTATGTGTGAGGCCGAAGTCGGCTTATGAGACAAATCAAGTATACATGTGTGTATGTCCTCTGTCTATCTGAAAATACAAAATAATTCAAGACGGTACAAAGTAAAAGAGAGAAGGACGTATGGTGGGTGATGAGATCTATGGGGATGGGTGGAGCTCTAGTATTAGGGATATGTGTATGTCTATATGGTAAGGGTAGTACAATCATGCAAATGCATCAATCATGCTAGCTCCATCCTGTACTAATGGGGGGGGTGTAAAATGTAGTACATGGGAGGGTCGGGAGCAAGGGTTGCCTTGATGAACGCCTTGCCCTGATACTCGCCTCTGGGTGAGCTATCATCTGGGCTCGTCTCTCCTCAACAGCTCGATGTGCTCGATCCGGATCTCCTCGATCACACACACACACAACACACACACACCACACACACACACACACCACACAGAGAGAGAGAGAGAGAGAGAGAGAGAGAGAGAGAGAGAGAGAGAGAGAGAGAGAGAGAGAGAATCCACGCTAGCTCTCGTAGGCATGAGGGAGAGAGAGAGACATAGAGAGAGAGAGAACGCCTTGCCTTGATACTCACCTTTGGGTGAGCCATCATCTGGGCTCGTCTCTCCTCAACAGCTCGATGTGCTCGATCCGGATCTCCTCGATTAGAGAGAGAGAGAGAGAGAGAGAGAGAGAGAGAGAGAGAGAGAAGAGAGAGAGAGAGAGAGAGAGAGAGAGAGAGAGAGAGAGAGAGAGAGAGAGAGAGAGAGAGAATCCACGCTAGCTCTCGTAGGCATGAGGGAGAGAGAGAGACATAGTGAGAGCCAAGTACCCATGCTCCATGCCTGTAGAAAGACGAGCTCGCAGGTGGCCGTTCGAATGGCTTTTCTCTTTTTTCTTTTTGCATGAAAATGCCCAAATCTCTGCATGCAGACATTGCGCGGAGAGAGATCATGAGGAAAGAGAGAGGGAGAGAGAGAGATATATGGCATGGCAGGTGATGTGTGTGTTGGGTATTTTTTGCTTTTTCCAAACTAGTACCCCTACTACTCGTACTGGCAGCTCTCATTTTATTCAATTATCTGTCGATTCCACTTCATAGGACTCGAGGATTGCTCTCGCACCCTAATAAAAGGAACGAGGGCAGATTTGAACTCGCACGAAGCGGAGATCCATCATGTTAGTGCTGCTAACACAAGGGCAATTGTGCTCATGTACTGGAGAGCTTGTCCATTAATTTTAAAAAATAATGTTTTTGGCACCCCCTTCGCCTCCCACTTGCGAAACTTCTGCAACATCCCCCCCCGGGCTCTTCCGCCTCCTATTTGTGTGACCTGTGCCTGCCCCCTGTGCACAATCTTCTCTCACGTTTGCTCTATGATCGAGTGCAAAACCCCAAAGAGAATATACTCTCCCGACGAGAGATCTTTTGATTTAGGCCAGCTGGTATCCCCTACTACTCGACTTAAGACATTTGAATTTCAACATTTTAAGTCTTGCACCATCCTGCTACACATCTTTGAAACTCTATAGCCTAGTGCGTGTGCTTGATAGACGAAGCTTTGCCTGCTTGAGTAGACGATAGTTTTACGCACTCTTCCTCGTAACGCGAATATCGGGATGGCTGCAACAGCAGAAGAAGACAGTGCAGTAAAGGAGCCCCTCGACCTCATCAGGCTTAGCCTCGACGAGAGGATTTATGTGAAGCTTCGATCAGACAGGGAGCTACGAGGGAAGCTTCATGTAACGTCTTGAGTGGCCTCTCTTTAAGCGTGTTCTGCATGCTCCGTCTCCTGCATATGTGCGTGCGTGTGTTTTGGGGGTGGGGGGAGAGAGTCAGCCTTCTGCTCTTGATACAGTGCTTCTATTTACAGGCATATGATCAGCACTTGAATATGATCCTTGGAGACGTAGAAGAAGTCATCACCTCTGTGGAAATTGACGATGAGACATACGAAGAAATTGTTCGGGTAAGTATGTCTTACACCGAATGCTCTGGCTTTGTGCACTCAAAAGTATTGATTCTTTGTATCTCGATTCATCTGAAAATCACTTCCTTCATTAATTTTATTGTAATGGTGCAGAAGCTAGGCATTTATACTGCCTATACAAAGACTTGAGCCAGGTGGTTCATTCTTGATCATTCCAAGGCCTAGTTGTTTGTTTAACATGCTTGTTTTCAGCTTGAAAGCCCTCAATTATTGTTTCTTGTTGAACATCAGTATTCCTTTGATTCATTAATGAAGGAGATGAGACCGGAGGACATAGAGGGATGGCGTAGGGAAAGGACCGCTAGTGTTGGGGGATTGATGATTACAGGGAAAGGACACTAGCTGTCCTTTCCCGGGGGTTACAGTCGAGGGAAGTGGGGCAAGAACTGGCGCATTGACTGAGTGTGAGAGGCGAGCTGACAGCATTCTACTAGTTGAGGTGGCACATCATCATTCGTGCTAGCTGCAGAAATTCCAGGCGCTGAGATGGCGACAATCTACCGACTGCAGAAATTCCGTGTGCTGACCTGGTGGTGATTGAGTGGGCTTGCAGATTCTTGATGTATGCTGAGTTGGCATGTAATCATTGGAGGATACGAATAAATATTATGGCTGCTGAGGGCATAGATCCATCGGCTGCATGTGACAATTTTGTCGAGGAAAGCGTCTTGATTGTACGGCTTTCATCTAGTGCCCCACGACTCCCGACTGTGAGAGAGGGAGAATTACTCTAGAACAAATAGTACAAGAGAGTCAAAATTAATGTTGACATGAAATGAAGCCCTATGGTCATTCTATATCCTACCTAGGGGAGGCATAATATAGAGCAGGGCAAAATAGAGTGGACCCGCCAATTGGAAGCACTAGCATGTGGTCTGTGAGCATGTGAATGCCTAACCTTGTGTGTTTTTGCAGGTAACCGTCTTTGAAGAATTCCACCACGTGACTTGACACATGTCAAGAGGATTTTTATGTATGTATTTAGACACGATTTCAGGAACTTTCGGTAGACCTCATTTTGATCCATGGGGTCCCATTTATCATCAATCAGTAGTAGAAGAAGGGTCTGCCAATCAGGGGTGCCGTAGAGCCATGTCTCTCTTGTGCTTGTATCAGCCTTCCTCCAAATCTCGCCTCTTCCATTGCAGGCGAGCATTTCTGACGTGTGAATCTGAAACCGGCCTGTTCAATCCAAAAAGGGCGGTAGACTTTACTTCAACCTTGATTTAGCTTTCACCCATTATTAGTCGTCTATTCTACCTGTGCTATAATGACACAAGAGAGGGGAATGGGATACAGATGCTAGAATGCACCTGTATGAGAAGACCGACACCAGATTGGCCCCTAACTTAGGCGCCCCTTTCGGTATTTCTTTATTGTTCAAAAGAGGGAATAAACGCTGTGGTTCCCTACAAGCTGCCCCGCACAACCTTGGCTGAATTTTGACTGTTCCGGCCTGATTTCGGCAGAATAACTGTACTAGAACCCTTCACGGTTAGTATTCCCACGCATTAAATGACTTTCCCGACGCATACGGGCACTTTGCAAAACCTGGCGAGAATCTGCAGCACGCTGAATTCTCTGTTTTCAGCCCTGAAAATGCGTCAGATCGCCTGTACAGCGGTCCCCTTGCGTCCCAAACCTCTTGGGGGTATTAGGGTCCGTTTAGGGCCAAAACCCTAAACCTGCAAAAATACACAGCAGGCTGTAATTTACTGTTTTGGGCTCCGTTTCGCGTGCCGGTCGCATCCGTAGCAAGTCCTCGAGCTCCCGCACCTGTAGGGCTACTTGCCCTTTGAATCGGAGGAGATTTCAGGCGTGAAACCTCTCCGAATCACCTGTACCTGCGGGGGATTAGCTGCTAGCTAATCTAGTACCTGTGCAAGAGACTCTTGCCTTGGCAATCGCGCATGAACCCACACAACTGTACTTTGGTTAAATGAAGAGCCCACTAGTGGGGCATAACATACTGCCATAGGGGAGAGAGAGGGCAGTGCATAGCGTGCAGGGCATCACTCCTAGCACCGCACTGTACATAGGAGGGAAAGCAAGCACTCCTTAGCTCTTAACTTGTGACAGATTCTGAAAATCAGCCTCTCCCAGCTTAAAAATCAGCGCCCAATTTTCTGTATGAGGAAAGTGCACAGAATTGTGCCACTTGGCACATTTATAAGCATTTTCCCGTTTCGGGGTTGCCGCCTAAAAATCTCCCAACCGGTTGCCCAGTTGACTTCACGGCAGAGTAAGAAAATGTTCCCCTTGTCATTCCGGAGGTAATGACGCAAACACATTTTCAGGTCCCGAAATAGCAGTTCCCTAAATTTTAGGAGATATTGCCATTGTATCTTTCTAGGTCATCCGACCCTCTATGTACACTGTGGCCACACCCAGAACTGAAATGTAGCCTCTGTAACAAAGGATTCCAGTATGGCTAGTCAATGACCCGACTTAGCTAACCATTGTCCTTGTCCAACCTTAGTGCTCTCTTGCCCTCAGGCCTGGACTCCCTCTGGACAGTTCCACACTAGCTATGCAATGCAGGGCAGTTAGATTTCCCGAGGGGTGTTTCCAAAAAGTGAAAGTAAATAGATAATAAGAAAGAAATCAACAAAAAGGATAGATAGTAGTCACACGCTGGTGACATACCCCCTCTTGAAATCTCAAACGTCCTCGTTTGCATCTATGTCGTTCATGCTCCTAGTCAACACCGATGTATTCAACACCTGTCGACACATGTACGACACATACATGCTCATTGTCAACCCTGGTGTATTCAACACCTCGTTGACTCATGTATTACTGCGTGTGAACCCTGTCACAATGACATAGTGGTAGCTTCGCACTCTGCCATTGCTTTGAGTCACTAACTTTCCAATGACAAAATGGTAGCTGCACATTTTGCCACTGTCTTATAGTACACGTTGGATCCCGTAACACTTTCGAGCACACCCAAACCGAGAGTTTAAGAATGCAGTTACACATGTACTCTTTAATAGAAGCAATTACTGTATTCTTGACAAACTGACAAGAAATACTCACTTCTATAGCACTAACCAAACTTTTGGACATTCCATAAGAGCAATTGCCAAACTGACAATCTGTACAGCTAACATTCATGTAACAGTAGTTTTTTTTCATTTGTTTCAAAAGCCATTGTCACATTGACAATCCATGTAGCTCTGAAACTCAAGGGGTCAAGGTAGGTTGCAAACGAAGGCTTCAAGGTAAAGTGATAACACAGTTGGTGACTCTGCAAGTTCACCTTCTTCCATCCACTTAGCATCCATTGGTGGATAGTTTCTGAACTTTACCAAGTAACGCCTAGCAACCTTGCCTTTCACTTTCCTTTCTTTGTGTGCCAAAATCTGTTCGGGGACCAAGATCTCGTCAAGTTCCTCGACTTTCGGCTGATCTTCAGCTGGCATATCTTCTGGCACATCACCCACATAGGGTCTGAGAAGACTCACATGAAACGCATTGTGAATCTTCCAACTGTCAGGCAATTTCAGCCTATATGCAACATCACTGATTATGTCGCACACTTGAAAAGGCCCATAGTAACGCATGCTGAGCTTTGGAAACAGTCTTTCCTTGCCCTTCATCTTCTTTAACCTTGCCTTTTCAAAGCGTAAAAGCACCCAATCACCAAGTGAATATACCACTTCACGACGGTGACGATCAACTGCTTTCTTTTGCTTTGCCTGAGTCTTTTCCAAGGCCACTTTGACCTTCTTGTACATTTCATCCATGTCCTGAACATACTTATCTGCTTCAAATATCTTGTCCTTTGTATGCAGTATGGGAGGAACTTTCTTGCCACCTTCAACTATCTCAAAGGGTGCCTTGCCAGTTGATGAATGCACTGTATTATTGTATGCATACTCCACCAATGGCAAATACTGCTCCCACTTTCCTTTATGCTCTGACACATAGCACTTCAGCAGATCTAGGACAGTAGAATTTGCCTCTTCTGACTGCCCATCTGTTTGAGGATGAAATGAAGAAGAGAATTTGAGCGTGGTGCCCATATTCTCAAACAAGCCTCTCCAGAACAAACTTGTCATGCGTGGATCACGGTCGCTAACAATCGACTGTGGCATGCCATGATATTTGAAAATATTGCTCATAAACAAACGTGCCATCTAATCTGTCTTCCTGACAGGAATAAAATGAGCCTGTTTGCTGAATCTGCAAATAATGGTCCAAATACCATCGTTTCCTGTCTGCGTTCTCGGAAGATCAAAGATAAAATCCATAGCAATACTTTCCCATGGTTTATCTGGAATAGGTAGTGGTTGCAATAACCCTGGTGCCTTTTGCCTGGCAAACTTGACCTTCTGGCATATTAGGCATTCTCGCACAACGGCATCCACATCTCTTCTCAATGTAGGCGAGTAGAAGAATGTCTCAACCGCTTTAACTTTAGCATCGATACCACGATGCCCTGCATACGGTGGGACATGATTCTCTTCCATAACTTTGCGTCGCAATGGCTTTGTGACACAATCTGCCATGCATCATCATGAACCCATCTTTGAGAAGATAGTGTTCATGACGTTGTCCATCCATTAGCTGCTCGAAGACCCTTGCAAAATCTTCATCATTTGCATACTGTTCTCTCATATCATCAAGTTCATGATGATAAGGAATTGACACAGCTGAAATTTGTGGCTTCCTTGACAAGGCATCAGCCACAACGTTCTTCTTGCCTTCCGCATGCATAATCTGAAAATGAAACATGGACAAGATATTTGCCCATCGCATATGCTTCTCAGATAACTTTGTCTGTGTCAAGAAGTATCGCAAAGTCTGATGGTCCGTTTGGACAACGAAATCTGCTCCTAGCAGGTAGTGTTTCCAACTTAAGAGGGCATGAATCACAGCCACTAACTCTTTCTCATAGACTTGCATGGTCATCTCTGGCACTTGCAAAATTCTGCTCTCATAGGCTACTACCCTGCCATCTTGCATTAGCAATGCACCAATGCTACTACCACAGGCATCACCCTGGACCACAAATGACTTCCTAAGATTTGGCAACACAATGACTGGATCTGAAGTCATCTTTTCCTTTAAGAGATTAAAAGCTGAAATCTTTTCTGTGTCCATCTAAAAGGTGATTGCCTTCTTTCGAAGAGCATGTAAAGGTGAAGCAATCTCAGCGAAATTTCGGATAAACCTTCTGTAATAGGAGCATAGTCCCAAGAAACTTCGGACATCATGCACCGTCTTCAAATCTGACATGACTTGATCGCTTCAACTTTTGCAGGATCCATTCTGACACCATCCTTTGAGACAATGTGTCCCAGAAAGTGAATCTCTTCCAGAAAAAACTCACTTTTCTTTGCATTGATGAGCAACCTATGACTGCGTAGCTCTTTGAACACAATGGCCAAGTGATGCCTATGCTCCTCTTCATTCTTTGAGTAGACTATCATGTCATCAAAGAATGTACCAACAAACTGCTGGTGTGGACGGAAAATTTTGTCCATCATCCTATTGAACGTAGCAGGAGCATTTGTGAGAACAAAGGGCATCACTAAAAATTTGTAAAGGCCAAACGTCGTTCTAAAAGCAGTCTTGTGCACATCCTCTGATCTAATGCGGATCTGATGGTACCCACTCTTTAGATCTATCCTGCTAAACATAGCTGCTCCTTCTAATTTGTCCATAATATCATCAATTCTAGGTATAGGGAACCTATTCTTGATGGTATTCTTGTTCAGTGCACGGTAGTCTATGCACATACGCCATGAGCCATCCTTTTTCTGCACCAACAACACTGGAGAACAGAATGGAGATGAACTGGGCTGAATCAGCCCCTTTTCTAACAGCTCCTGTACGTGGCCCATTATCTCTTTCTGCTGAGCCGCACTAACCCTGTACGGAGGCTTATTTGGTGGGCTACTGCCTGGCACCAAATCTATCGCATGGTCCTTGGGTCTCTCTGGCGGTAATTGAGATGGTAATGAATCGGAAAAACAGTCACTATATTGTTGTGAAAACATTGATCTTTCTTTATCTAGCACAGATAAATTTGATTCATCACAATCTGACACTTCACGTGCAAAAACCAAGTATACAGAAAGATGTTTTTTCATCACAGAAGTAATAGCAGAAGCTGATACAGTGGGAATAGACTCCCCTTTAAGCTTTACATCCAGAATGTGAGTCTTTCCCTTGCTCTGTACAGTGATCTTTTTGTTGTAGGCATCCATGATTCCCTGTACACGAAACAACCAAGGAATACCTAACAACACATCACATCCGTCCAGTGGCATGATGTAAAATTCTTCAGCATCTACATAGGACTGGATATGTAGGCGCAACTTTCCAATGATGGGTGTCACAGCCTCTGTATGGCCAGGACATGCCAAACCTGCCTCTGCTGTATACCCCATCTCTTCAGGTCTGATTCCCAACTTTGAAGCCAATTCTGGGGAAATGAAGTTGGCTTTGGCACCTGGATCAGAGAAGATAAGCACTGTTTGATCCCTGACCTTTCCCCATGCTCTGCAAAGCTCACTTGCATCTGAATTTGGCTTGTCGCCCACCATATCTGGCACTAGACCAGCCATGGGCTTCTTTCCTTTCTTGTCTTCCTTGTCATCAGAATCAGCTGGCCTTTTCTTTGTAGGACAATTGTAAGCAATGTGGCCAGGCTGCTCACATATAAAGCATTTGTTCTCTGTCCTCAGGACCTTCTTTTGCTCTTCTGACTTGCGAGGAAAACGTCTTTTCCATTTCTTTGCTTGTCCCTTTTCTGATTCAGCCGTAGCTTTATCTTCTCCCTGCGTTGGTTGGCTCTTGAGTCCCTTTAGGAGCCTCATTGGGAACGTGCTTCTTGGCTGAATTTTTCTTGCCTGATCCTGCCTTGACGCCAGTGTTAAATTCACAATCTTCTCCTTGAGCAAACCATTGCCAGTGTTTGCTACCTCGATGAGCTGCGTCAAAGTAGTGACTTTGGTCTTCGTGCAGTATTTCCTCAATCCTTTGGGTAGGCCACAAGAGTATTTTTCAATCTGTTCTGTCAATGGCACAAACCTGTAGGAAGTTACTGGAAGTAGAGCTTTTCAAAACTTCCGATTGTAATCATCCAGATTCTTGCAAGTAGCAGCATTAAGCTGGTGCCATTCTGTCATGACATCTGCTTCAAAATCATCAGATAACCATGCTGCTGCAAAAATCTGCTTGAAGTAAATCCATGTGGACGGAGCTTGCCCTTGAAGCAATAAAGTTGTCCACCATTGTCCCGCATTCCCTGTCAAGAAAGTGGCTGTCTTGCGGACCTTTGAAGCCTCTGTAAAGTTTCCCCCTGCATAGGCCTTGTCAAACTGCTGGAGGAATGAGAGAGCCTTCTTCCTGTCATCAAACCCTGTAAAGGTCGTGAAAGACACACCTTTGCCACCTTCTTTGTACGGAGTTGGCCTCTCCAGCGGCGTTAAATTGTCATATGGAAGTGACTGAAACATGGGAACACTGTTAGGGTTCATTTGTGTTCCTTGGCCGCTATTAACTTGACCTGGAAATGCCATATTTGGCTGCTGATTTGTAATTCCAGCCATACCAAAATTTGCCTGTGGCATCCCAAATTGGCCCTGAGTGCTCTGAAACCCTGGTAGCATGCCCGTGACACCATACATGGGGTTAGACATCATCGTTTGAGCACTACCGAACATTGTTCTTGGCGTGTAAAACTGATTTCCAGGTGCATGACCAGCCATGCTCTGGAATACCGATCCACCTCCAAAATAGCCAGGGTGTACTGAAGGTGGTGGGAAGACCTATTGCATAGCCTGTAGGTTGCTTCCCTGCCCATTAGAACCAGCTATAGGCTGCTGAAAGGTGGCTGGCTGAACTGGTACAGCTTGAAAGACTGGCATCTCAGCCACATGTTCTTGCACCTTAGGCACAGGTTGTGGAGACTGCATGTTCTCCGTTAAGTGTACAGGTGTTTCCATTGACTGTGCAGTATGAATCACCTGTGCTCGAGCCTTAACAGGCTTTTGAATATGATCCAGTGACCCAACTTGCTGAGACGGAACAGGAGGTTGCAGAAAGGCTAAAACCTCGGATTCTGCATTACTTGTGTGAACATAGCCACTGCAGTAGCCAACTGGGTCCTGAATATATCATCATCCGTTTGTGGTGGTCTTGAGGACTCACCCACTTCATGTGTCTGTTGACCCTGTGAAAGGAAGAGGAACCACTTCAGTCACATCATCGTTGTCAGCCATAATTGCTATTTCCTCATGTTCGGTCTATATCCCCTGTGTCTTCAAGCCCAAACTGACCAAGGCTCACTTCTATGGGAAAAAGTGATTTAATCCCGTCGATGGAACCATGAACCCGCCTGTTCAATCCAAAAAGGACGGTTAGACTTTACTTCAAACCTTGATTTAGCTTTCACCCATTATTAGTCGTCTATTCTACCTGTGCTATAATGACACAAGAGAGGGGAATGGGATACAGATGCTAGAATGCACCTGTATGAGAAGACCGACACCAGATTGGCCCCTAACTTAGGCGCCCCTTTTGGTATTTCTTTATTGTTCAAAAGAGGGAATAAATGCTGTGGTTCCCTACAAGCTGCCCCGCACAACCTTTGCTGAATTTTGACTGTTCCGGCTTGATTTCGGCAGCATAACTGTACTAGAACCCTTCACGGTTAGTATTCCCACGCATTAAATGACTTTCCCGACGCATACGAGCACTTTGCAAAACCTGGCGAGAATCTGCAGCACGCTGAATTCTCTGTTTTCAGCCCTGAAAATGCGCCAGATCGCCTGTACAGCGGTCCCCTTGTGTCCCGGAACCTCGTGGGGTATTAGGGTCCGTTTAGGGCCAAAACCCTAAACCTGCAAAAATACACAGCAGGCTGTAATTTACTGTTTCGGGCTCCGTTTCGCGTGCCGGTCGCATCCGTAGCAAGTCCTCGAGCTCCCGCACCTGTAGGGCTACTTGCCCTTTGAATCGGACGAGATTTCTGGCGTGAAACCTCTCCGAATCACCTGTACCTGTGGGGGATTAGCCGCTAGCTAATCTCCAGTACCTGTGCAAGAGACTCTTGCCTCGGCAATCGCGCATGAACCCACACAACTGTACTTTGGTTAAATGAAGAGCCCACTAGTGGGGCATAACATACTGCCAAGGGGAGAGAGAGGGTAGTGCATAGCGTGCAGGGCATCACTCCTGGCACCGCACTGTACATAGGAGGGAAAGCAAGCACTCCTTAGCTCTTAACTTGTGACAGATTCTGAAAATCAGCCTCTCCCAGCTTAAAAATCAGCGCCCAATTTTCTGTATGAGGAAAGTGCACAGAATTGTGCCACTTGGCACATTTATAAGCATTTTCCCGTTTCGGGGTTGCCGCCTAAAAATCTCCCAACCGGTTGCCCAGTTGACTTCACGGCAGAGTAAGAAAATGTTCCCTTTGTCATTCTGGAGGTAATGACGCAAACACATTTTCAGGTCCCGAATAGCAGTTCCCTAAATTTTAGGAGATGCTGCCATTGTATCTTTCTAGGTCATCTGACCCTCTTTGTACACTGTGGCCACACCAGAACTGAAATGTAGCCTCTGTAACAAAGGATTCCAGTATGGCTAGTCAATGACCCCACTTAGCTAACCATAGTCCTTGTCCAACCTTAGTGCTCTCTTGCCCTCAGGCCTGGACTCCCTCTGGACAGTTCCACACTAGCTATGCAATGCAGGGCAGTTAGATTTCCCGAGGGGTGTTTCCAAAAAGTGAAAGTAAATAGATAATAAGAAAGAAATCAACAAAAAGGATAGATAGTAGTCACACGCTGGTGACAGAATGAGCCCTGTATTATTGGGGTTTGTGGACCCTTCATCAGTTGGATTCTTGGCGAGCCTAGGCGAATTCTTGAAGGCACTGTTCGCAGCAGGTCGCTTGACATTTTTTTCTCAAGGTTAGCAGCTATAATGTGTACTGGGCATTAGTCTTTCTTTTCAAGGCCAGGCCGTCCACAGCCAACTGGCACTCGCTTGGTGCCCTAGGTGAAAATCTGGTGTTTTTTAGCCAGTGTACAATCTGATTGTAGCCGCATTTCAGCCCTTAGTTTCGAAATGGAAACACGCAAAGAAGCCATATCTAGATCAGTTGTTTAGAGCTAAGAAAACATCCATGAAGAAGGTGATTTTTACATTCTTGCCCACATCAGCCCCAAGAGGTTTCTCTATTGAAGAGTTTCTTGGAGCCATCAGGTAGGAGGAGATACGGACATTCGAGAGAGAACCATAGAAACAAGGGAATGGGGAACAGTACCCTAGGGCCAGGGTCAGGGACGGACTATAGTGGCTGGTTTTGGCGTGGTCGCCACGATGGTATCTGGACTGTTATTGACAGATTTAGCAAGCAAGCTCATTTCATTCCAGTGAAGAAAACAGTCAAGTTGGGTCACTTAGCGAGACTGTTTGTGGCCTAGATCTTCAGATTACATGGCATGCCCCACAGGGACCCGAGATTCACGAGTTTGTTTTGGAAGGCTATTTGGGAGAACCTTGGCACGCGGTTGCAGTTCTCCGATCACGTCATCTTTCCACCGCAGACTAACGGGCAATCTGAGGTTGCCAATTCAGCGGTACTAGATTTATTGAAGTCTTGCATCTCAGATCAGAAGACTCAATGGGAAAAGTATTTACCTTTGGTGGAATTTTCTACAATAACACGATACACTCTTCGAAGGGGAAGGCGCCATTTGAGATTATTGAAGGTGCTGCGAAGGTTCCACCCTTCCTAAGCACGAAAGATAAGATTTTTGAAGCCGATGAGTACACGCGAGACTTGGACACGGCTTTTGCCAAGGTCCGCGAGGCTTCGCAGAAATCTCAAGAAAGACAGTAGGACGCCATCGTCGCGATTTGAAATCGAAGGAGAATGATTGGGTGCTCTTACGTTTTGAGTAGACACGCCTGAGAAAAAAAAAGGGAAAGGAGAGGCTTTTTCCAAAGCTTAGTATGCGATACTATGGACCTTTCCAGATCTCTGAAAAGATAAATGATGTCTCCTTTAGATTGAAGCTGCCCGAAACTTGGAGGATTCACAATGCTTTTCATGTGAGTCTCCTGAAGCCTTTTAAAGACGATGTGCCCGAAGATGGGGAGCCTGATGAGCAACCCGAAGTGGAAGAAAACGAGGAGATCCTTGTTCTAGAACAGATATTGGCACATAAAGACATAAAGATTAAGGGTAAAGCGATAAGGCGGTTCTTGGTTAAATTCAAGAACTATCCTGCATTGGATGCGAAGTGGATGTAGGAGGAGGACGTAGCAGATTGTGAATCTTTAGCTTGAAGCTTTTGGTTTAGCATAGTCTATTCCAAATGGAACCCCGAACTTAGCCTGGGTAAAATCTGGTGCAGTGGGTATGCACAAGAGGGGAGTTTGTTTCGCTCCTTTGTCAATAGATTGCCTCGATTTTTAATATTAAAGTCACTGATGTCTCTTTGAGTTTCAGGGATATTGTAGCTGACAGTATTCGACTGTATGACTCTATAAACTGGAATTCCCGCTAATATGATACTGATTTGTTCTTGACTTGTTTAAGTGCAGGAACTGATAGACGAAATGATTGCAACATTTTGGTCTGAAAGATCTCGATAGACACGATTACAATATGGATTAGTAATCGGGCATCTGTGAGGTCCCGAGTGGATCTAGATGCGATTGCTAATTGCATTGTCGATAAATCATGGTCTGAGATCCGAATATAAATGTTGAATGTGATTTGTCGTGTTGATGTCTTGTGATGTCAAGTGATGTCCTGGGATGTGTGATGTGATTGTCGATTTGTACATGTGCTAGATGTGTGTTCCTAGTGCATCGGTACTAACAGTTAGTGTGTGCTAAGACAGTTTATGGCTTCTGTCTGTTTTGTAGGCGTAATCGAGGGCGATTACAATGCTTTCAAGAGGGGGTTATGTCACAATCCAGTACACACAGCACACTGACCCCCGGCTGGCAACAGACAGCTCCCGGATTTTCCGGTGGATGTTGATGTGGCACTGCCGTACGATCAACCCCGACAGATCGCGCCGAAAAACGCGGATCCGTACAGCCTTGTTGACGTGGCAGTTTGCGTACAAAATTTTTGGCAGATTTTTACGTAGGCTGGATTCTACGCAAGAGCTTGTGAGAGAGAGCCTTGCTTTATTTTTGAGAGCTTTTAACTTTGAAGCTTTTGGGGCTCTGCTTTTGGCATCCCTTGTAAATCTTTATAAGTGTGGGCATTTGGACGCAGAGTCTGAGAGTGAGAGCCTCCCACTCCTTTGTACTTTCGAGTTGCAGATTAATACAAAAAGAAATACCGAAAGGGGCGCCAGTCTTTGGGGCCAATATCTCTAGGCACGGAACTCCGTCGGGCCGTGTCGAATCAATTGTGAACTGTGAACTGTTTGAAAGTGAATTCTTGTTGTGTCGCGGTAGAATCTTGACTTGGAGTGTCTTAAGTCTGTTACACTGTCTGTTTTGCAGGCGTAATCGAGGGCGATTACAATGCTTTCAAGAGGGGGGTATGTCACAAACTAGTGACGTGGCATATCCCTAGGGTGGCAAACCAGACACACTCACTCTCTCTTGCAGTGGTAGAAGCTCCTGAATTTTCCGCTCAATGCTGACGTGGCACTGTCGTACGGACTTCCGCAGATTGCGTCGTGATTCACGGAAAAGCAGTACGGACAGATGACGTGGCAACAGCGTACGGATTTCAGCTTTTTGGGCTTGCTTTATTCTACGCAATGTAGCAAGAGAGAGAACTTTATTGAATTGCTTTATTTTACTCAAGAAGGCTTGGGAGTGAATGCTTTTGATTTTGAAGCTTTTGGGGCTTTGCTTTTAGCAACCCTTGTAACCTTTATAAGTGTGGGTAGGGCTCCCACTCTGCGGAGCATCTGGACGCAGAGTCAAAAAAAATACCGAAAGGGGCGCCAGTCTTTGGGGCCAATATCTCTAGGCATGGAACTCCGTCGGGTGAATGCAAATCTATTGTGATTTGTGAATTGTTTGAAGTGGTTATTTGGTGCTGTCGCGATTGATTCTTGACTTGAAGTGTCCAAGTCTGTTACAGAGGACCTAGCAGATACTCCTCAGATTGTGAAACTTTACCTCGAAGCTTTTGGTTTAGCATAGTCTACTCCAAATGGAGCCCAGAATTCAGCTTGGCGGAGATTTGGTGCAGTGGGATGCACAAGAGGGGAGTTACTTCGCTCCTTTGTCAACAGATGCCTCGATTTTGATAGTAGAGTCACTGATGTCTCTTTGAGCTTTAGGGATATTGATAGTTGACAGTAGTCTACTGTATGACTTTATGAAATGGAATTCCTGAATCTGAAATTGATTTGTTCTTGACTTGTTTTTATAGTACAGGAACTGATAGATGAAATGACTGCAGCATTTTGGTCTAATTGATCTCGAATAGACATGGTTGCAATAGGGGTTAGTCAATCGGGCATCGATGAGGTCCCGACTGGATCTAGATGGATTGCTAGCTACATTGCCGATAAATCATGGTCTAAGATCCGAATGAAAGTTGAATGTCATGTGATGTCTTGTGATGTCGTGTGATGTGACCGTCGATTAGTACATGTGCTAGATGTGTGTTCCTAGTACGTAGGTACTAACAGTTAGCAGATGGTTTATGGCTTCTGTCTATTTTGCAGGCGTAATCGAGGGCGATTACAATGCTTTCAAGAGGGGGGTATGTCACAAAGTGATGACGTGGCTGCCAAAGAAACCCTAATTGCAAAAACCCTAATTTTTACCAGAGAAACCTAAATGCAAATACCCTTATTTCTGCCAGAGAAAACCTCATTGCAGAAACATTAATTTCTGCCAAGAACCCTAATCTACAGAAACCCTAAATGACTGCAGAGATGGCTGACGTTGCTGGCCGTACGCTTGCTGACATGGCAGCCCGAAGATTGCTGCGGAAATTACGGAGGCTGCCGCTTTTGCTTTTCTACGCAATTGCAAGAAAGAGAGAGAGAGCCAACTTTGTGCTTTATTAAAGGGCTCAAGAGAGAGTTTGAGAGAGACAAGATGGAATTGCTTTTTTTTACAAGCTTTTGATTTTTAGCTTTTGGGGCTCTGCTTTTGGCATCCCTTGTAACTCTTTATAAGTGAAGTTGGTCTCTTACTTCTCAGAGCATCTGGACGCAGAGTCTGAGAGTGAGACCCAACCGCACTCTTGTACTTTGAACTCAGATTAATACAAAAAGAAATACTGAAAGGGGCGCCAGTCTTTGGGGCCAATATCTCTAGGCACAGAACTCCGTTGGGCTAGTGTAAATCAATTGTGAACTGTGAACTGTGAACCGTGAACTGTTTTGAAGTGGTTATTTGGTGCTGTCGCGGTAGATTCTTGACTTGGAGTGTCCAAGTCTTTCACAGATCTACTACTGATTTTGCTACTGAAAACGCTGAAGTCTATTGCTGCAAAAACGCTAACTCTGTTGGTGCAAAAAACGCTGATCTGCTGCTAGGCAAAACGCTGATTTGCTGGCTTTGAAAAACGCTGAACTGCTTGCTGAAAATGCTGATAGTCCAGGCTTTAAGGGCTGAAAACGCTAGCGCTTCAAGGCTGAAAACGCCAGGGGTTCTCTGTGGGGGTTCTTGCTTGAGAAGCTCTCCAGAGGGGTTGCTGCAACCTGGTGCCTGTGCTCTCCTTCTTCTTCTGCCAGATTCCACTAGGGCTAGGTTTCTTTTATATTTGCTTGGCTCAATTGCCCTATCCAGTTTCCAACAAAAGTCACTTAAAAATAATATGTGAAAAATGGCTAAAATAGGTGCTCCTAATGGATTCTGATGGTAATGCTGATGATCATGATGTGTGCAACTAAAGGATATGCATGTACTCCAAGTGCCTGGGCATGCACGGTCTACAAATAGACTCATAAAAGTGCCAGAACACTTCCTAAGCTAGGCTAATTGAACCCTTGTCATGAAGTAGCTTGTCTGCACATAGGGTTAGATGTGCACGTGACATCCCCCTCCTTTTTAAAGTGAGGTACTAGTACCGAGTTGCATGGCTTCCTTGTAGTCTGCCAACAACTCTGGGTAATCTTTGAAAAACTCTTCATCAACCCACACTGCTTCGTGGGTTCCTCGATCTTTGAACTTCAAAAAGTACTGTCTCACTTGCTTTTTTGAACCATGGCGAAACCGATGCAACAACACTTGCTCCGGCTCCATGACTTCTGCTTCATCGATGATCTCCGGTTCTTCTTCTTCCGAAATGTCCTTCGGAGGTGTTCCCTGAAACACTTTCAACCAAGAAACATGGAAAACGTTGTGCATTGACCATGAGTTAGGCAATTGCAACTTCATTGAAACCTCATTTATCTTATTAATGATAGGAAATGGACCATACATTCGAAAAGACAACTTTGGACACTTCTTTCCAACTTGCTTAAGACGTTGCTTCATATAATTTAAATACACCCAATCCCCTTCCTTGATCGAAACATCCTGACGATGCTTATTAGCTTGTCGTGAATAAGATTCCTGAGCCTTGCTTAGCTGAAGCTTCATACTCTTAGAAATCTCATCCAATGACTGACTTTCAACATTGGCATCGGGCATTTGATTGTCTGAGCGAGTCAAAAGTGACTGGAACGGACGGCCAAAAGCTGCCTCATACGGAGTTTGACCAATGGCGGAGGAAAAAGAGTCATTCAAATAGCCTAAACCAATGGGAGATAGAGCTTCCAATGAGACTGCTGATCATGCACATATGACTTTAAAACATCAAAAGCCAACTGATTGTAAATCTCTGTTTGCTGTTGTGGATGAAAAGCTGATGAAAAATTCAACTTAGTTTTCAAAGAGTGCGTGCCAAAAATTGGATGTGAACTTAACATCTCTGTCTGAAACAATCGATTTTCACAAACCACAGAGAGGGTACCAATGCTTTATGAACAACTGTGCCACATCTTGTGTAGTGACTGTGGCCTTACAAGGAATCAATATGCAAAACTTACTGAAACGATCAACAATTGTCAAATATTGAGTGTTCCTTGAATGCAAACTAGGTGGAAGGTTAGTCACAAAATCCATGTGAATGCAAACTAGGTGGAAGGTTAGTCACAAAATCCATGGAAATATCTTAAAAAGGTCCATCGTAAATAGGCAGCGGAAGCAAGAGGCCTCGTTGCTTACCTCGAGGAGCTTTTACCTTTTGACATATAGTGCACTCCGTGACATAACGAAACACATTTTTTCGCATTTTAGGCCAATAAAGAATCTTTCTGAAACCGGCCCGTAGGGCGGTAGGCATTGGCTTTCACGCGAAATTCTTTACTTTACACACACACACAGAGCACTTTGCAAAGGAGACCTGTAACGGGAATTAAACACTTAATCACACACACGGCTCGGAAGCTAGAATGCTCTAAGCAGACGCCGACAACCTATAGGCCGCAAAATTGGCGCCCCTTTCGGTATTTCTTTATTCTTTAGGAGGGGGTAAAGTACAAAGAAGAGTCCTGGGAATCCTTTGACTGTATCCCACTAGATACCGCCTGTTTTGGCCAAATTTCGGCAGCATAACAGCCCCTAAACTTGCGCGAAACCAATTCCCTTGCTGGAACTCGCTTCTACTGGCGTATACGCTCTGATTCCTGCCCAAAAACAGTAAATTCAGCACGCTGTATTTATTGGTTTTTGCCCTGTTTTCAGCCCCAAACAGTCCCCTAACTGTCCTCTGTCAGTGGGGCACGATTCCCAAAGGTTCTGGCGTCCGTATGGCTGAAAAACAGTAAAATTACAGCGCATACACAGCGCTGATTTTGCACCTGTATGGTGAGGTTATGACCTTCACCAGTGCCTGCTTTGGAGTAGTAGCTAGCTACCCCTGTTCCTGCTCAAGGAGGCTCTTGCCTCAGCACAAAAGCATGAACCCACACAGCTGTACATCAGTCAAATGAGGAGCCCTCGTGTGGGGCATCACATAACTGCACGTAGGGGAGAGAGAGCAGTGTGTAGTGTGCAGGGCTGAAGGGGATCGGGGAGCACCAAAGACGGAGAGTGAGAGAGAGAGAAGGAGACACGACACACAATGTGGGTGGGGAGACTCAAAGAGTGAGCAGCCCCTATACACTTATGCTATGTATAAGGTATACAAGTCAGTGGGCGCCCAGACTCTGGGCGGCCGGGCAAGGCACAGACGCCTATATCCCAACAACCTCCCACTTAAAGGCGATTGTGCCTTTAAGCAAGGGAACCTAGTCTAAAGACTACAAAAGGTGAGAGAAAACCGCTCTCAATCGATGCCCATTGGCTGGCTGTGATCGTGTGCATTCGGCTGTCCTGCTTCCGTGTAAGTCCATACACCACCAGACGTACCGCACACGTACTGCAAGTATGTACGCAATACCTGCATATCTCCCTCGTGCACTATGCCATCATCAGTCAACAAATGACTGACAACCCCAACTGCAAATGCTCCCACTGCAGCTGCGATATCCGGTCTCAAGATCAACATCTCATACATGAGACCACCGAATGCCGATGCAATGCTAGCGGGGCCCTGCTAGCTCTACAGAGCATGCATCAACATATATATCCCTGGCAATAGGCATCTCTGACTGACAAGGCGTGTCAGCCACATGCATCTCCTGACTGTCCACAAAAGACGCATCAACCTGTCGTGCAACCTCAGAGCAAACCAGCTGCTCTAGATGTCTGCTGGAAGACATATCCTGCACAACTATATCTCCATGCTCATTGTCGAGCATAGAAAGGAATGATTGCATAATCGCTGACATCTTAGTCTCCTCTGCAATCATCCACTGCAAACATGACCACTCAATCTGCTGTGACTCACTAAAGCTCTCATGCTCTAACTCCGTATGCATAGACTATATCTGCGCAACTATATCCCCATGCTCACTGTCGAGCATAGAAAGGAATGACTGCATAATCGCTGATATCTTAGTCTCCTTTGCAATCATCCACTGCAAACATGACCACTCAATCTGCCGTGACTCACTAGAGCTCTCATGCTCTAACTCCGTATGCATAGACTCTTGCACAACGTCCTCCTGTCGTGACTCACTAGAGCAAGACCGCTCTACCTGTCTATCTTGCATAGAAGTATCTCGCAAACCGACTCTCTGCTTTGCTCAGTCACTAGCAAAGCATGCATGTCTGACTCTGTCACCTCTCTGTGTGACTGCTCAAGTCGTGCCCCAACTGTGTGCACAACGAGTTCACTACTCTGCACTCCATGCAAAGCATCCTGCAACCCACAAGCAAAAGAGACTCGCTTGCTCTCTCGCTCTCTACCTGGCTCCGTGATCACAGAGACAGCACCGTCTCTCGCGTGATCCACATGCAATGGGTAACCTGTACCACTCCTGGCACCTCTCGCAATCACTAGCGAACCCAAATGCATCACAAAATCTCGCTTTCGTAGCGAAATCTGACATCCACAATCTCTAAGCTGACAATCGAGACCAAAACTCACTGTCAAATCTGGTACATAGCGCACATGTCGTAACAAGTAAGATGCACCACTGGGTAATGACAGTCTCACATTCCTGCACCTGCTATCGCATGCACCGATCCATCGGTCAAACGTACACGCCAAGCATCCCGCTAGAATAGCTACAAAACCATGCACGATGCGGCGTGACATGAAACATAGCATCTGCGTCTAGCAACCACTGCGAAGGGAGTGCACTATCACATGTATAGCATCTCGTGCATAGCTCGAGGTAAAAGTGACATCCCCGTCACTAGTATACTCCGACACTACATGTGCCTCAACTGTCAAAGCAACTGAGTCCATGGCATCACTACATACATCTCTGAGACTGCCATGTCTCCTACGATGTCGCATACAACGAAAACAACGCCGTCTAACGTGTCCAGAATGACCACAATACCAACATATCACCTGTCGGCATACTCGTGAATGTACATGTCTCACACGAGTCCTTGATGACTCAGATCTATCATACATATCATGTAATCTGCGCCAAATCTGCGCACAGTGTGGCTTGGTGATTAGCTCACAGATTGCAATGTCAATACAAGCCTCGCATGCTCTAGTATCACACTGCAATCTGTGAGCTAATCACCAAGCCCATACTGTGCGGTATCGATGCATAACACGCACAAATCTCCACCTGCAGAGAACACCGCACACAAATGCTGAGTGCAACCCGCAATCTCTACCTAGATCGCATAAATGATACACATAAAACTCTTGGGAAAATTTCTCCAGAGTTTCGACGCACAATGGCTATCAAACAAAATAACCATTGTCCTGCAAGCTCAATACAATGAGCAATCAATGTGCATCAAACTACACTCAATATACATGCATAAGCTCTGCAAAACTATGGCAAACAATGCTCGAGATCAAGACTCTCCCACCTGAGAGCAAACCACTGTCTCAAGCAAAGAAAGATACACAATCCTCACTTACTTGCGAGAGTGGATACAAAAACACAAAACTGTGTCCAAAATGACAAAACCTGTCAAGTGAGAGTAAACACTCGATCACAAAATATGGCGAGAATATGGGAAAATCCGACAGAATTTCCCCTGAAAACTGAGCAAAAAACTCAAGTACAATCTCTACATAAACCATAACACTACTCAATGCCAATGAGTAAGAATGCGAAACTGGCGCACATTTTCCATACACTGGCAATCCGCACTCAACGTACATCAACGGAGAGTGAAGCGAATAAGGAAGCGCCAACATCTATGCAATCCGGAACTTACAATGGCGAAACAAT